>NW_026880169.1:0-29604 GCF_032173495.1 Musca vetustissima
CGTTTTAATGTCTGTTTAGACGTCAATTCGAATAAACAACAGCAAACAAAGCCTTTATCTGTAATAGAAAATGAAAAGTAATAATCATGAAAATTCGATTTTTTATTTTATTTTTGTAATTCAGTTTCATAAACATTTTGCAAAAATGCAGCCATAAAAATTTCAGCACTTTTGCAAAATGGGGCAAAAAACAAGAAAGTAAAGGATCGAAGTCGGTCTAAATTATACTCTATGTCACTTTTGATTTTCACAATATTTTCTCTAACATATTTATAAAAAAAATATACAATGGAATAACATAGAGACCATGGTCCGTGTGGAAAATTCTTTCTGGGAATGAAAGGCCTTGTCCCAAAAGGACAAATTCGAAACAGGTTAAATTTTTGAGTTATATGTTTGACAAATGTTTTTAGTCAAATCGAATGAGGAATCTTTGTGTAAATCTCGAGTTCTTGTGCACAATTTCCTTATTTTCCGGAACCGTAAAGTAAGTACTACAATGCGAATGTGTTTGCGATCCAAAAATTCTAAAAAAGGCAATAAATCGAAATTCTCAAGTTTTCATCGTCCTTTTCACTTTTACGCGATCCTTGCTCAGAAAATCTTACCTCAACGAACACTAATAAATTTCGTATAAATTATGAAGAACTCATGGATTCACCAGAAATATTTACAATAAATATATTTCATTATACTAAACCTAATATTAGCAGATACCGATCATATATTTTTAAACCGGATTTTTTGACAATAAATCCGATTTTTGCACCGGTTTTAATCAACCGATTAAATTAATATGCATCTCATTTGAAAGCTAAGAACTCCGATTCTTGGGAAATGATACTATTGATTATTGGATTTTTATTGGTATGGGGCGACCTAAGTGGTTGTTAGCGGAATAGACTAAATGACACAGAATTCCTGGAAGGTTAGGTATCCCATATATCAAGATGATTTCTCATACGCTGGCTCACAGGCGAATGCAATTCAAAACCCGGCCGTTATAACACATAACATTAATGCCATACATTAACTGATTGGTCCATGTTGACTATCACTCAAACAAAGGCAAATACATTTTAAAACAAAAAAAAGGGTGGTATGTTTCGGCAAATAGAGGCCTGGAGAAAACATAATACCAAACTACAAGCATTCAAGTATGAAAAAAAGCCTAGATCTTGAACATACCACATGAATATTTTTTAAAGACTCATGAAGAAGAATGCGTAAATTTTTAATGAATATTTTTTTTCAAGGAATCTTGGAGATTCCTCAAAGACTCTTGGAAAAGAAATCGTTGATTTTAATGAATATTTTTTCAAGGACCCTTGGAGAAGAATGCGTCGATTTTTGATGAATATTTTTTCTAGGACAATTGAAGAAGAATGCGTGGATTTTTAATTAAGGACTCTTGGAGAAGAATGCGTTGATTTTTAATGAATATGTTTTCAAGGATCCTTTGAGAAGAATGCGTGGACTTTTAATGAATATTTTATCATGGGCTCTTGGAGAAGAAGGGGTGAATTTTAATGAATATTTTTTCAAGGACTCTTGAAGAAGAAGGAGTGAATTTTTAATGAATATTTTTTAAGGACTTTTGGAGAAGATTGCGTGGATTTTTAATAAACATTTTTTCAAGACTTCTTGAAGAGGAAAGTGTGAGTATTAACTGAATATTTTTTCAAGGTTTCTTGTAGAGGAATGCGTGAATGTTTAATGAATATTTTTTAAGGACTCTTAGAGAAGAAGGGGTGAATTTTTAATGAATATTTTTCCAAGGACTCTTGGAGAAGAATGCGTGGATTTTTAATGAATATTTTTCCAAGGACTCTTGAAAAATAATGCGTAGATGTTTAATGAATATTTTTTCAAAGACTCTTGGAGAAGAATGGGTGAATTTTTAATGACTATTTTTAAGCACTCTTGGAGAAGAAGTCGTTTTTAGGGTACAAACGCACAAAATAACTAAATGGTTTGTATCCCACGAAATGATAGAAACACGGATTTATGTTGACAATTTTCTGTAAAGACAACCACTTCCTAATACTAAAATATTGTCACATCAATACAAATAAAATTGCATATTGGAAAATGCGTCCAGTATCATCAAATGCGTATAAATTTTTGGCAGGATGATTTGCCAACCAATGGGATCCAACTCGTTTGAAACCCAGCATGAAATACTAAAATACCGAACGTGAACCGATATTTAATCCTTTATGACCCAATGTTGCCTACGGGCAACAAAATGTTTTAGAACTTGTATTTAATATGCAGCAAGCAAATGTATATTTTTATACCCTTCACCACACTGTGGTACAGGGTATTATATCATTGTGCATATGTTTGTAACAGGCAAAAGGAAACGAGATAGACACATGGTTCCTTTTGAGAATATGCATAGAATCACTTTTTAAGTCGATTTATGCATGTCCGTCCGTCCGTCTGTCCAGATTTAGATATGACTCCCATATATATATATATATATATATATATATATATATTCTTCCGATTTAATGTAAATGGTGTAAAGTCCCTATATATCTCTCGATTTGCACAAAATTTGGTACAGCGTACTGAATTAGGTCTAGAATGATGTGTGTTAAGTTTCCTGAAAATCGGTCCAGATTTAGATATAGCTCCCATATAAATCTTCGTCCGATTTAATGTAAATGGTGCACCAAAGTCCCTTGCACGATATTTGGCCCAGCGTAATGAATTAGGTCTATAATAATGTGAGTTAAATTTCGTGAAAATTGGTTCAGATTTAGATATAGCTCCCATATATATTTTCGTCCGATTTAAAGTAAATGGTGTACCAAAGTCCCTTAATATCTTTCGGTTTGCACGAAAATTGGCACAGCGTAATTAATTAGGTCTAGAATGATGTGTGTTTAGTTTCGTAAAAATCGGTTCAGATTTAGATATAGCTTCTATATCTGACCAAATGCAAAATTTAGTATCGGTTGCAGAATGACATGTTTATGGATCCAATTTCATTTTACAGGTCCTTTAAAAATGCGACGTCTTTTAGGATTCATCTGTTGAATATACCTAAAGTGGTGAAGGGTATCAAGGCCCCGTCCGACTTTACTACTTTCCTACTTTGGATTACATATGTTAATAGCTGATTATGGACTACCCAATATCAAAAGAAAAGTGTAAAAAAAACAATTTTTTGGTCAAGTTATACGGTTTTCAATACACAGATGAGTTCAAAAATATGTACAGTACCAAATTGTGTATACAGTCCAAAATATTTAAATCGCTTCATATTCGAAATGTACGAATTGTACCCTCTAAATTGTTGTCTTGTAAAAACGAACCTAAAGAATAATTAAAAGTGATTTTTTCGTTGATATTGCATTTGCTTTTGTTGATATTGGACTTTTATTTTTCGGAAAGAAGGTACTGTATCTCACGAATGTATGGATGTAGCGATGTCAATTTTTTACATTTCCTATTTAGTATAGTTACATTAAATCTGTGCAGAGAAAATAGTTTTATTATCACGGGTAAAAATTCCGGCCACAAAGGGTTAACTAAAAGCTCAAAATACCTAATTAGAGCCAATTCGTATTTTATTTTAGTTTTTTTTATTTCTAGTAGGGCTATATGATCGAATGGAAATCAAAACCAAAGAGAGAAAACACAGCCACCGTTGTACGACTCCTATCGCCATTGATTAACAGTTTTACCGGTAAATTTATAGATATTTTTGTTTAAATATTGCGATTTCAACTGACTGATCTGGCCTGGCGACATTGATATAACATTTTATCCCGATCAAAAATATTTATACGTTATGGGGTCACTAACCCTAACTAACTGTTGTAATCTCTCTAGCGTCTACACGAATTGAGATAGATCGCCAAAATTTTGCATAGAGTCGTTTTTTGTCTGCAGGCAGGTCAAGTTCGAAGATAGGCTTCATCGGTCCACGTTTAGGCATAGCTCCCATATAAGGGTACCCCCTAATTTTCGGTATTTTGGGGTTCTTGAGCGCGTTTTTCAACCGTATTCGCTGAAATTTGCTACATTGGGTTCTTATAGAGAACTAAATGTCTCCACAAGAAATTATAAATATAGGTCCATTTTTCTGGTAGCCCCCATATAAAGGTACCTCCTAATTTTCAGTATTTTGGGGGTTTTGATCGTATGTTTCCGCCGAAATAGCTGTAATTTAGAATTTAGAGTTCTTAATAGGTTCCAAATCTCTCCACAAAAAATTTGGAATATAGGTCAATTTTTTCGGATAGCCCCCATATACGGGTACCCCCAATTTTCGGTATTTTGGGGTTCTTGAGTGCGTTTTTCAGCCGAATTTGCTGCAATTCGGTATTTTGATGTCGTATAGGGTAACGAATCTCCCTACCAAATATTATTAATATTCGCCCCCTTTTTGGGGTAGTCCCCATATAACCCCCTTTTTTATTACAATAGTTATTTGATTTGTTCCGCGTTTTGTGTTTGGTTCTAAGTCTCGGTTGTAATCATATCACCTGTAGAGGATAGCGAGATAAAAAATTAGAACGTAAGGTTCGATAATGAACTATAGCCGCATTTAAACCTAGCCCCTTTGTGGAGGTTCCAGAAGGAGTGGACCGATATTCACCATCTTCGAATTTGAACTAGGTTTGGAAGAAATAATAGGATGGGCAAAGTTTGGATGAAGTCTTAATATTCTGAAACGGATTTGGTCCAAAGAAACCAATATTTCGATGAGGCACATTTTCACCATGTTAAAGTGTATAACCGTCTTTAGCCAAAAGGCTGAGGGTATAATTATCCATTGTGGTTTACATTGTGGTTTACATAATCCATTTTTAGAAATGTTGGTATAGGTCCACTTTTTGGTATGTTCCCTATATTTTCATTTCTAGTACCTGTCAGTATATCTATGGTGGAGGGTATCCAAAATTCGGCCTTCGAACTTAACGGTTTTTCACTTGTTTTCTTTTTATACGTTACTTACAAAATTCTCAAAGGCCTAATACCCTGTATCACAGTGTAGTGTAGGGTATGAAACGAACAGAACAGTAATAAAAACGTCAATTCGATTTCCCCCATTATACTGCTGCTCTTATTGAATGTATGTCTAATGGTTAAAGATAAGTTTTGCATTTTTATGGATTTAATGTTTGAATATCTTCGAATAGACCGTATAATATGTGTGTGTGTGTGTGTGCATTTTCTTGAATATAAATATCTTTGCTTCTGTATAGAGCATGACGATTTCCTTTGCAGAATTTCCAGTCAAGCCCAGAAATTACCTTACCATTCAGGGATGGACCATCTTATCCCTGACGAAGGGAAACTACATCAATGTACATTTGCATTTACATAATTTCAATTGAATAGCATCGCTTCTTCTATTATGCAATAGATTGTACAATTTATATAGTGAAGGCGTTTTTCTTCTTCATCTTCTTCTTCATTTCTTTTTACTAACACTTAATCCACTGATATTGAATTAAAAAGTTTTACAGTGCAAGCAAGAATTTCTTAGAAAAGATTGCTTCATGTTGAATAACTATGTAAGTGAATTAAAGTTGGCTTTGTTTACAAACTTAAATAAATGCAGTAGTATCGTAATGAATGCAAACACAGATAAACAGCGTTACAGCATAGTATGGAAACTATTTAAATTAAATCAATATAGTTTTCTGAGCGACAAAAGAAAACACGTGAATCGCTGTTCTTTGATATTTTTAAGTAAAGATGGGGTTTTTACTATAACAAGAGAAAAAGTAAAAAAGCGGCCCGATCTTTGGATACCCTCCACCATAGGTATACTGATAGGTACTTGCAATGAGAATATAGGGAACATACCAAAAAGTGGACCTTTACAGATAATTCTACAAACCGATTTATGTATACCATTATGTACACCAAATACAAATTTCAGTAATTTTTAATGGCGATTTTTCCTAAAATCAGAAACCCCCAAGGATGATGTCTACCGACCATACGATACCACACCCCTACCACGACGAAAATTTAACATTCTGATGTTCGATATTCTGAGTCTGTGTGGCCTAGCGTTGTCCTGCTGGAACTCAACACCTCTCTTGTTGGCCAAATCTGCCCGACATTTTCGACAACCGGTCTAGCTGTGCGAGGTACATCTTTAACATCAAAAATTTCTGAACGGAATCTACGAAACCAAAATTGCACGTAATTGGTTGTTACAGTATCGGAACCATAAACACCATTCACAATTTTAGCCGCTTGGCTTGCATTTTCGCCTTTGTCAAAGAAAAACTGTAAAATGTTCCGAATTTTCTATTTGTTCACTTCCATTTTTAACACCTTGTAACTCACAAGTGAATGCAACAAAACAAAAAAATAAATAATTGTTTTTACTGCGAAATGTCACCGCAGTAAATTGTTTTTACTGCGAAATCTGAAATAGTTTAATCGATACTTTACGAGAACTATAACAGTACAACCATCTGCCGAAAAAATATTGGATTTCTTTTCCCCCACCTAATATTTAGCGATCTTCATCAAAACATGTTTATTAATTGGGCTAATCCCCTTCTTCATGCAAAATTCGGGTCATAATTTTGGCCTCTAGTGCGACCAGAAGAACTGACAAATATATTAAAGGATCATTACCAAAATCAATAAGGGGTCTTCTTTGGCCTGAACCCATTCTACATGCAAAAATTCGTGACGATTGTTTCATAACTGTGGCATGTATCGTGTTTACAAATTATAATGGACAGACGGACGACCGAACGGACACACATGTTTAGATCGACTCAGCTAGTCGAGATATGACGATCGGTATACTCGACCAATACGTCGCGGCGTTACAAACCCTTCGGACTGCACAATTAGAGATGGGCAGTGGGTAAATACCCAAAGGGTAAATACCCGGTAAATTGGGTAAATACCCATTTGTGGGTATTTATTTGGGTATTTACTATATTGAATCGGTAATGGATAGTTTTACGATACTTTAAAGACGTGGGTAAAAACTTGGGTAAATACTCATTAACTGCCGAACCACTTGACATAGGCGGTCAAAATTTTACATACATGTTTTTAATGTCAAGGCAAATGTAGAAATCCCTGGGTCCAAGCTGTGATTAGCCCCCATATAACCGTATCTCCCGATTTAAGGTATTTTTGTCTATTAGACACATTTTACAACCAAATTGTCTGTAATTTGGCCCAGAGTGTTCTTTTTGGGTACCAAATGTCCATGCAAAATTTTATGTATGTAGGTCTACGTTTACTGGTATCCCACCTACAAAAGTACCCCTATTTTGAGTATTTACCCAAAAATTGGGTATAAACTCATTAACTGCCGAACCACTTGACATGTGTCTAATAGACAAAAAATACCTTAAATCGGGAGATACGGTTATATGGGGCTATATCAAAACTTGGACCCAGGGACCCCATGTTGGATTTCTATATTTGCTTTGACATTAAAAACATGCATGCAAAATTTTGGCCGCCTATGTCAAGTGGTTCGGCAGTTAATGAGTTTATACCCAATTTTTGAGTAAAAACTCGGGTATTTACCCACGTCTTTAAAGTATCGTAAATCGATTTGATAACAGAAACCCGGAAATAGGGTGTAATATGTTGTATTACCGATTCAATATAGTAAATACCCAAATAAATACCCGCAAATGGGTATTTACCCACCCCGTGGGTATTTACCCGGTAAATACCATCTCTAAACATAGTTGTGTAGGGTAATTTTTGATGCGAATTGGCTAGAATTTGGTTTTCTATTCACAAGGCACGGTTCAGAAATTTTACTAACACACTGATACTACTTCTAGGATGTTTGGTACTGAAAAGTATATATGTATATTGGCCTACCTTTTGGTATGGGCCCCATATAACGGTACTCCCTAAAGTTTTGTAGTTATGGGATCATCTTCAATCGATTTGTTTCTGGATTTTTTTTCTGGAACCAAAATCCAATTTAGACATTCTAATTTGTTTCCTTCTATAAATTCAAAACACTAACATTTTAATTAAATAAATGCAAAAGTTATCAAAATTCTATGTTAATGCAAAATTAAAAATTAAAAAAAAAAATCTTTCATCTTCGGATTGTGTCATTGTTCTGATGAGGGTTAAAGATCAAAGTCTCCACACGATATTGGATACAAATGTGTCAAACATTTTCCTTTTTCTTTCTTTTCATTTAAGGACAGGATTAGCAAGGACAGGATTATTAAGTAATCATAAAAACTGAAGAACATAATATAAATATAACACCCAGAAGATGTGCCCATTGCTTTCCTTTGTAACGAAAAAAAATTCATCATAAAATTTGGAAATCACTTTAAAGTGTGAACAATTTTTTTATCGATTTCTAGGTCATAAAGTTATTGAAGTTTGACACATAAAATGCAAAGTATATTTTCCTACTGTATGCAAATCAAACCATTATATTTTGGGGGAAAGTGTACGTTCTTTGATTATGTTTTTGTCCTATACCAATTGACCTTTTTGTGAGTGTGCGTGTGTAAGAAACACAAATTTCAAAGAACTTCTTCATAAATCCTAAAAAGTCAGCATTTCTTATTATATTTAGCCACTGGGTAGGAAGGTATTAATATCACACATACACACACATTCATTCATTTTATACACAAACAATGATTAATCAAATTCGATATTTTCTGCCCCAGCCCTTTTTCTTTTTGATTGATAGATTTTTAGGTTGTACTGACAGTTTTATTGCCAACATTCGATATTGATAGATTTGAAATTCTTGTCCGAAATGAAAATATGTTCCTGGGGCGTAGGAAACATTGTTATTATTATTGTTGTGTATATTTGAATTAATTAATAGTTATAGCGAATTTATATACTGACTGCTTTATAAGGAATTTCAAAGCTGTACCAACGGAATGTTTATTAACAATTTTGGAGAAAATTTCAGGGTAAATGGGAAGAGATTTACTTGGATTTTTTAAATAATATTTTTTCCAGTATCCAATAAGCGTGTATTGGGTGACGTAGGGGATGATATATACCAAGCAATAGTGAGCTGATATTGCAGCAAGTTCACTTATAAGAACTATAAACCAGTAAGGAAAGTAGTAAAGTCGGACGTGGCCGACTATATGATACCCTTTACCACTTTGGCTATATTCAAGAAATACATCATTACAAACCGTGATCTGTGTCTATATGTGAACCGACTTAAACCGACTCTTGTCTGCAGGTCCGAAGATGAGCTTTATCGGTTCACGTACCAAATGTCTCCACTAAAAATTATTAATATCGGTTCACTTTTCCGGGTAGCCCCATATAACGATTAACACAGACCCATTTCGATACGTTGAGCGTAATTTTGTGCCAATCGAACACACTTTAAATCTATGGTTCACCATTTGCTAGCTATATGTAATCTCAACCGATTTCAATAAAACTTGGCACACTTTAGTCTATCCTAAATTCAGTGCGTTGTGCAAAATTTCGTGCCAATCCGCTTAAATTTGACTCTGTAGTGCACCATTTGCAAAAATCGGACGAAAATATATATGGGAACAATATCTAAAACTGAACCGATTTTTCTCAATTTCAATAGGGTTCGTCCCTGGGCTAAATAAATGATCTGTGCCAAATTTCATCTCATTCGGACAATAAATGCGACCTGCACTTTGTTTACAATTTAACTTGGACAGACGGACGGACAGACATGCATAAAGCGACTCAAAGTCTATCTCGTTTCCTTTTGCCTGTTACAAACATATGCACAAAGACAATAATACCCTGTACATGATTACGCCCTGTATTATAGCTACCATGAAACGAGACATGAATTTGGCTGCGGATTTACCATTAATAGGAGAATAAAATATCTCGTCTCCATATTCACTCCAGTAGATGAGCGAATTGCTATAATACGTATAAAAGCGAAGTTCTTCTACATCAGTCTCATCAGCTCCCATGATCCGATGAAAGACAAATATGAACAGATCAAAGACATTTTTACGAGCGTCTAGAAACATCATGTGACCGCTGCCTTGGCCATAACATTAAAATTCTGCTAGGAGATTAAATACAAAAATCGGAAGGACAAATATCTTTGGCCCCACCTTAAGAAAATTCAGTCTCCCTGAAGAAACATTAGACAACGGCATGAGGTTGATTGACTTCGCGACAGTAAAAAAACATGGTCGTTAGCAGCAACAGATTCGAACAGCTCGATATACACAAGGCCAATTGGATCTCTCCCGATCGAAGAACGAGAAATCAAATCGATCATGTTGTGATAGACGAAGGCTATCATTCAGTGTATTAGATGTTCGATCGATACGAGGAGCCATGGTTCGCACTCCTACTGTCTTATTGTAGCAGCAAAGGTGCGATCTAACACAAAACGGAAACTCGACGTCAAAAAGCTGCAAACACAACAGATAGCAGGAACCTCAGTATCCTGTGTCTCGTGCACAAAGAAGGAAACAAGACGATATGTGCCAACTATAGAGGAATTAGCCGTCTTCCCATCGCATATAACATTATTGGACCATACCAATGCGGCTTCAGATGACAAATCCACGAAAATTGCGAGGGGTAATAGGCACCTTTGAACGAATTGAAAAGGACTAGCAGTAAATGGCGAGAAGACCAAGCTGGTGGTATCAAGGTGTAAGACGTCCATTAGACTCGGACTTTGAACTTGAAATTTACAGCTTCGAGGTAGTGAAGGATTTTATATACCTCGGTACCCCCATAAATAAAACTAATAAAACTAATCAGTTTTGAAATTCGGAGAAGGATAGTGATGGTCAACAAATGCTACTTTGGTCTAAGTAAGCAGTTTAGAAACAAGGCCAACTCCCGCCAGACCAAACTCACACTTTACAAGATGCTGATACTGCCTGGGCGGTTGTGCGGATCTAAAGCATGAGTATATACGCAATCTGATGAGGCAGCTCTTGGAATATTTGAAAGAAAAATTTTCCGGAAGATCTATAGGCCGATTTGCGTCGTCGGTGAATATCATCGTCGAATGAACCATGAGCTATACCATCTATTCTCGGACATCGACATAGTCAGACAGATCGAGCTGCAGTGACTACGTTGATTAGGTCATGTTGTGAGAATGGATGTGGATGCCCCAGCTCAAAAGGCGCATAAAAGCGAGCCAAGTGATGGTTCACGCAGAAGGGAAAAGGCCACGAATCCTATGGAAAGATCAAGTAGAAGACAACATCGCGGAAAATGGTCTTTCAAATTGGATGATATGCGCACAAGACCGACGTTCTTTTTTAAGCTGGGCTTATGGAACAATCGTTCCGTAACAAGCCTGCTAAGTTAGTAAGTAATTAGCGTGGGTTATTTAAATAATATTTTTCAAGGACCAACGTTGATTTTTCAAATAATATTTTTTCAAGGACCAACAGGCCAATAAGCGTGGATTTTTTATATAATACTTTTTCAAATATTTTTTCAAAAGTCAAAAGTCCTATAAGCGTGGATTTTTCAAATAATGTTTTCCCAAGGGCCAACAGACAAATAAGCGTGAATTTTTATACCCCTCACCACACTGTGGTACAGGGTATTATGTCCTTGTGCATAGGTTTGTAACAGGCCAAAGGAAACGAGATAGACACATGGTTCCTTTTGAGAATATGCATAGAATACATTTTTAAGTCGATTTATGCATGTCCGTCCTTCTCTCTGTCCGTCTGTACCTTGTTAAATTTTAAACAAAGTACAGGTCGCATTTATGATTCGAATTGGATGAAATTTGGCATAGGTCACTTTTTTGGCCCTAGGACAAACCCTATTGAAATTGGGAAAAATCGGTTCAGATTTAGATATAGCTCCCATATATATTTTCGTCCGATTTAATGTAAATGATGCACCAAAGTCTCTAAATATTTTTCGATTTGCACGATATGTGGCACAGCGTAATGAATTAGGTCTAGAATAATGTGCGTTCGATTTAATGTAAATGGTGTACCAAAGTCCCGATATATCTCTCGATTTGCACAAAATTTGGCATAGCGTAATGAATTTGTTCTAGAATGATGTGTGTTAAATTTCGTGAAAATCGGTTCAGATATATTTTCGTCCGATTTAATGTAAATGGTGCACCAAAGTCCCTATATATCTTTCGATTTGCACGAAATTTCGCACAGCGTAATGAATTAGGTCTATAATAATGTGTGTTAAATTTCGTGAAAATCGGTACAGATTTAGATATAGCTCCCACATATATTTTCGTCCGAATTAATGTAAATTAATGTGAAATTTGGTATAGCGTAATGAATTTGTTCTACAATGATGTGTGTTAAGTTTCGTGAAAATCGGTTCATATTTAGATATAGCTCCCATATATATTTTCGTCCCATTTAAGATAAATGGTGTACCAAAGTCCCTTAATATCTTTCGGTTTACACGAAATTTAGCACAGCGTAATGAATTAGGTCTAGAATGATGTGTGTTTAGTTTCGTCAAAATCGGTTCAGATTTAGATATATCTTCTATATCTAATCAAATGAAAAATTTAGTATCGGTTGCAGAATGACATGTTTATGGATCCAATTTCATTTTACTGGTCCTTTAAAAATGCGACATCTGTTAGGATTCTTGTGTTGAATATACCTAAAGTGGTGAAGGGTATCAAATAGTCGGCCCTTCTTTTAATCTTTAATTTTCTTTAATTTTTTCGGTATTTTTACAATTGTAATTTCTATTATTTTCCCAAAACTTTTCAGTTTAAGTGTTATTTAAATGTCTTCAAAACAAATAATCTTGCCGGTCATTCTCGGACAAACAATTAATTTAGAAATCACTAAACTTGTCAAGTCAACTACAACAACATCAACAATTAGAAAAATCCAACAAGTCATTGTTTGTTAAATTTTATCAATCAAATAACATCAACAAATCTATTAGCATCATCACCAACAACAACTTTTCTTCTAACCAAAAAATAAAAAAAAATATTTACTTAGCAATAATTTTAATTACATTGTGTGTGTTATCCAATGTAATCTTCTAGAGTAAATTGCGTCAACAGTTTTACTGTCAAATACATTATTTAAGGTACATATTTATTTATTTTGTTGGAGAATATTTTGGGATTAAAGTGAAGGACAGACTAAAATGAAAACTAATTGTGTTCAAATAGAGGACCAAGTAAGCTGGAAGTCGGGGGTGTGTGGGTCAATAACATATTGCGTTTTTAGAGGACATATCGAATGATTTTTTTCTATTTTTAAATAATTTTGAATATTGCAAAGGGAGCACAATAATATATATGTAATCTGTTACAAAGAAGTTAAAATTTTACTGAGGAACTAATTATAAATAATTGTTTACAACACAACATATACGTCAGGAAATTAAGTTAACATTTAAGGAATATTTTTTGAAAATCTTTGCAGATTATATTTTGTTAATTTTTTGTAATACGATTTCTCAAAAGTTTTCATCTCATAAATTGCATTTAATTCACTGTGGGGATATATCAACTAAACCTACATCAAACAAATGAAATGAGGCCTGATGGCAATATCTCTCGGCTTTTTGCAAACTATCACTTTTCGCATTCTTAACAATATCCGATTCTCACCAATAACTATTGGGTTCTTACATGGAACAAATAAAACGTTCCGAATGTCAACTTATTTTTTTTACAAACTTATGCTCAAAGACATTATATTTATTATTATTTTATCCAAAACGCATATACCCTCAGCCTATGGATTGCGGAGGTCTACGGCATTACACCAGGTTTTATTATTCGATGGGTTCCATCTTCTCACTTGATTTAAGTTTGAAAGGAAATATAATTGTTTTTGGTTCATCAAATTTGCAAAATGACCTTTGACCCCTTCCGGAGACGTGCCTGAAGGAGTGGACCGATGGATCTCATCATCTGCTTCGATTTAATTTAAATAAAATATTACGAGGTTAATATTTAAAATATTAAAAATGTTGAGCCTTTGTGGGAAAGGTTTTAGAAGGGGTGGACCAATGGGTGCCATCTTCGAACTTCATCGAGGCTTTATAAAGCTACTGGGTTGTGTTAAGTTTGTTTCAAAATGAATGGTCCGTTTGCAAGATATTATAAAATTTTCAGTAAAATTTTTACCAGAAAGAGTGGACCGATATTCCCCATATTTGAACTAGATTTAAGATTGAAAGAAATATCACAATGTACAAAGTTGGGTATTTCCTTCGAAAGTTTTTGTACACAACAGTTATAAAGACGTACGGACGGAAATGAAGGTTATGTCAAAATATAGAACTATATTAACATTGTTCTGCATTGATGTATTTATCCTCTTTGAAACCGAATTACCAATTTACCGCCAACTATATTGGAAATTACCTTACCTTCTATAAAAGTGAAATGCCAAATAACAACCACTACGATTGCGAGATTTTTCTAGGACCTTCAAAGTACCTCCAAATGGTACCGAACCTTTCTGGTCTGCTATAAAAAAGACTTTCAATCAGAAGATATTCTGGTCTTCTCTTACAGATATGTCTTATCTTCCTTAAACATACAGTCTTCCGCCCTCCTCTGGTCTTCTACGGGATTCGGTGCAATTTGATATATATTTTACGTATGTAGTATGTACGGCGCCAGAGTAATACTCATCCGAAAGTCTGTCCTTTATATTTTGTAAACACGATACAGGCTACACTTATGAACCAATCTTCCCGAAATTTTTCGTGTAGGGCCGGTTCTGGCCAATGAAGAATGCTATTGTTTTTGGTAAAAATCGATTTATATATAGGCGATGAAATGGACCAAATACTTAATTTTTGTCGGTTTTTCTGGTCGCTACACAGGTTGAATAAGCATGCCTGTTTTGTATAGTATGACGTATATATTTACTCCTTAAGGACACAGACGCGAGAAGTTGATAGTATATCCAAGTGGAGTCGTTGGCCTTTAAATTAATAAAAAGTATATTGCCGTATCTAGTCGCATGTGGGAGTTACACGTAAATATTTACAAGTGCTTAAGTAATCATATATTATTTAGTAACCCATTACCACATTAGAGGGCCAAAATATAGCGCCGATCGCTTTGAAATTTTCTATGAGGATCCAGGTATGGTCAAGGACAACGCCTATAATTTTCGGTGATGATTAAACAAGCTAGAATGTAGTACCACATAAAGTTCGATTTTCGTGGAGCGTATCATAGGTTGCCCCGTCCGACTACTTTTATTTTAAGACTTATTCCTATTTATGGAACCCCAAGATTTATCGGCAGGGTCCGCTCACTGGTTCATAATATAGTTTTATTTTAAGATTTATTCATATTTATGGAACCCCAAGATTTGTCGACAGGGTCTTGCAATAATCCACACGGGGTATACTTGTACACAAGAAGTGAATATTTGTATATATGTGAATTTTACGGTGCAGTTCGGGTAAAATAGAAGAATGGCCCTAAAATTTGTTTTTCGATATTGTGTTGTTCTTGAGCGCGCTTTTCAACCGAATTCGCTGAAATTTGGAACATTGGATTGTTTTTGGGTACCAAATGTCTCCACTAAGAATTGTAAATATAGGTACACTTTTTCTGGTAGCTCCCATATAACGGTACTCCCAAATTTACGGTATTTTGGGGGTTTTAGGCGCGTTTTTAAACCGAAATCGCTAAAATTTGGTGCAATGGGTTCTTATTGGGTACTACATTTATTCACAAAAATTGGCCCATTTTTTCGAGTAGCCCCCATATAAGACACCCTCAATTTTCGGTATTTCGGCGCGTTTTGAAACGAATACGCTGTAATTTGGTATTTTGTAGTCGCATATGGTAACAAATCCAAAAATTATTAGTCAGTTTTATCCTACAAGTTATGGAATTCTAAGACGATTTAGCCATCGGTTGTAATCATTCCGCTTTCTAAGGAATTCGTCATAAAAAACTCGAACCTGACGATAATTAAATATATCGGCCAGTATTTCGGCATCTCCCCCATATAATTATACCTCCTGAAGGAAAGAATTGGGGCACAAAATTGGGTTCGAAATTGGCATATTTCGGTCATTAATTAGGCATAGCTCTCATATAACTATAACCCCAAATGTTCGCTAATACCTACACTATGTAATCTAACTTTGTAATCTACCATGCGTTATTAGTATCAGTCCACGCTTTGGGATTTTCATTGAAAATTGCTGATATTTGCATTTGGTGTACATAATGGTTTACATTTTACCGGTTTGTAGAATTATCGGTATAGGTTCACTTTTTGGTATGTTCCCTTTGACCTCATGTCATTTGTAAACCGTGACACACAATTATTAACATAAAGCTGATATCCCCAAAATTTTAAGTATACAACTTTGTTCTTCTCTACATGAATTTGATTTTTAGCCAACAAAATTGATTGCTGGTCTATATTAAGTTGTTTGAAAACATCTAAAATACTCTTGTCAAACTGCTGCCCAATATGAAAACGTTTTATGAATGACGGCCAAAGTCCACAAATATTTTAGTGGCAATATCTATTAAATAACCACAGGCTATGGTTAAAATAAAAATACACACAATTAAATATAGTGCATCTCTTTATATACAATGTATTATTTTTCTTTTCTATATTTAAATTTAATTGCAAACGAATGTTTAGCATTTTCCCGCAAAATCTAATTAAATTAATTGGCATGTGCATTACGGCGTATTAGAAATATTCACTGGGACGTATGAAAAATATTAAATATTTCATTACTCACAGAGATTTTTATAAGACACTCACGATGTGAAAGAAAACACAACACCCAAAAACAAAAACTTAAAGCATTGTTCTACATTTCCAAAAATGACACACACAAACACATGCATATGTATCATCTTTAAATTCATCAAACATTTGCCATATTAAAATTATATTTTCGTAATGGTGAATTGTTTTCGATTTTCCCACAAGAACAACAACAAAAATAAAATTCACTTCACACATTATTCAGCTTGCTAGGCAAGGCTGATTGACTGGCTGGCTGACTAGCCAGAAGTCTGTAAATATTTCCTTGGGCGGTAAAGATAATAAAAATCTGATTTTATTATCATATTTCTTTGAATGGGAGGAAATTCATTTTGGACCACCTCAAATGTATGTATATCACACATACATTCGATTCACTCTGTATTATTGAATGAGTGAGAATATGTGGATCCTCAGGCAACAATCAATTTACAGGCATAGGAACGTATACGCACGCACACACACACCTTGTTGTCTTTAAATCTTTTGGCACATTATTAAACGTTCCGGTTTGGGAATTTATTATTGTTGTTCTTTGTACGGGAAGATCTATATCACCAAATGAAAGCTGAATAATATGAGAACAACACACGCACACACCCACATTGACATTCAAATGCAGATGCTGAATTGCATTTCTTTGAGAATGAAAATATTTGCAATTTCCTTTGGGAATTTGAAAAATGAAAACAACATATATGATATTTTCTGAGGATGTGACCACAAGAGCGAGAATACACAGAATTTAAGTAAAATACTGTGATTGTGTATGCTTCGGGAAAATTTCTTTTTTATATTGTCGGCATAACAACAAAAAAAAAAAAAAAACTCAAAATGCGAAATGAATAACATGGAGGGTAAAGTGAACCAGCAGCTGTAATTTCGCATATGGAGTTTTTAGTTCGGACAATGCATTTTTTATTTAAAAACCAGTAAGGCAAGTAGTAAAGTCGGACGGGGCCGACTATATGATACCTTCCCCACTTTGGATATATTCAACAGATGAATCCTAACAGACGTCGCATTTTTAATGGACCAGCAAAATGAATGGTCAGATATAGAAGCTATATCTAAATTTAAACCGATTTCAATTCAGGAAATTTAACACACAGTAGTCTAGACCTAATTCATTACGCTGTACCAAATTTCGTGCAAACCGAAAGATATTAAGGGACTTTGGTACACCATTTACCTTAAATTGGACAAAAATATATATGGGAGCTATATCTAAATCTGGACCGATTTTCACGAAACTTAAAACACATCATTCTAGACCTAATTCATTACGCTGTGCCAAATTTCGTGCAAATCGAAAGATATATAGGGACGAAAATATATATGGGAGCTATATTTAAATCTGAACCGATTTTAAATCGGAACACATCATTCCAGACTCGATTTAGTACGCTATGTCATATTTCGTGCAAATCAAAAGATATTAGTATGAGGAAATCCATAATTTTTATATGACTAGAGGACTTTATTAACATCCGAATGTCCGAGTTCGGCCAAACATGCACCGTTTTGTGTGTGATTTGTTGCAATTTTAAAGGTACCTTTATAATGAGGTGTTTACAGCCATATCTACGTTTGGCATTCCTGCAAAATTAACACGGCTATGCAGGATAACTTTGAGTGGAACAAAGTCAGCAGTTAAAGTCGGGAAGGACTTCTCGAAGTCCTTTAATACCGAACGAGGATTCAGACAAGGTGACAGCTTGTCATGTGACCTTTTTAACAACATGCTGGAAAAGGTCATACAAGAGGCAAACAGAAATGACACTCTGTACACCAAACAACACATGTTACTCGCCTACGCCGACGACATGGACATAATGGGTCGAACGTTGAGAACGGTAACAACCTTCTTTGAACAAATTGAGAAGGAGTCTGCCAAAGTGGGTCTGGTAGTAAACGGCGAGAAGGCCAAGCTGATGGTATCAATGCGCAAGACGTCCAGCAGACTCGGACCAACTGTGGAACTTGGAAACTACAGCTTCGAGGTAGTCAAAGATTTTATATACCTTGGTACCGCCATAAATAAAATAATAATATCAGTTTTGAAATTCGGAGAGGGATAGTGTTAGCCAACAGATGCTACTATGGTCTAAGAAAGTAATTCAGAAACAAGGCCAGCTCCCGCCAGACCAAATTCGCACTCTACAAGACGCTTATACTACCCGTGCTATTATATGAATCGAAAGCATGGACACTTACGCAAGCAGACGAGACAACTCTTGGAGTGTTTGATAGAAAAATTATCCGAAAAATCTATGGGCCGATCTTCGAATGAACCATGAGTTTTGACCAGATATTCTCGGACATCGGCATTGTTAGACGTATCGAGATGCAGCGACTACTTTGGCTAGTTCATGTTGCGAGAATGGATAAAGATGCCCTAGCTCAAAAGCCAGCTGATGGTTCACACAGAAGAGCAAGGCCACGAATTAGAAGAAAAGATCAAGTGGAAGACAACATAGTCGAACATGGTCTTTCTTATTGGGAAAAACTACACAAAAGACCGACGCGCCTGGAAGCCTTTTTTAAGCTCGGCTTATGGAACGAAAGTTCTGTCATAAGCCAGCTAAGTAAAGTCATAATGCCTTTCTCATTTTCACAATCCTCCTTTATTGTTTTCTTAATTGATAAACAGTTGGTATCTAATTATTTATCATTAAAGAAATTTTGCAATACAAGAAAAAGGTGATAATCGTTTGTTGCCAAGTCCGGACTGTATGGCGGATGCATTAAAACTTCCCAACCAAGCTCTCGAAGTTTCTGGCGAGTCACTGCAGATGTGTGTGGCCTAGCGTTGTCCTGGTGGAACACGACACTTCTCCTGTTGGCAAATTCTGGTCAATTGTAAATGTTTTAAAACAGTTTTATGGTCGATTTTCAGCTCATGGGCTATATTACGAATGCTAACATGCCGGTCAATTCGATCATTTCTCCGATTTTATCGACATTTTCGACGACCGGCCCACCTGTGCGCGGTGCATCTTTAATATCAAAAATTACTGAACGGAATCTACGAAACCAAAATTGCACATAGTTGGCTGTTACATTATCGGAACCATAAACACCTTTCACAATTTTAGCTGCTTGGCTTGCATTTTCGACTTTGTCAAAGAAAAAAATTTAAATGTACCGAATTTCCCTTTGTTCACTTCCATGTTTAACACCCTGTAACTCACAACTGAATACGCCGAACAAAAAATTAATAAATTTTATTGCGACTTCCAACAAACATAAATCTGAAATAGTTTGATCGATACTTTACGAGTAATCTATCAGTACAGCCATGTGCCGAAAAGAATGGATGCTTTCTTCATGCATTTTTGATTTAGCAGCAAGAAATTAAAAATTAAATTAATTAATAACTCAAAAACTTGAGCGGTGGCTAAATTCATTTAAAATTGTTCCCGGAGGGTGAAATACATCGTTCGATGATATAGAGAGTTCCAACACCATTATTAATATTTTAAAGGATTTAGCCGGATTTTTTCATCAAAGTGGCTGTAATTTAGTATTTCGGATTCCTAGGAACTTCCCAGAATATGTTCAATATAGGAATATGTTCTTTAAAAGCACAAAAGTTCCGCCTAATTTTATTTTATCGAAGAGACTGTAATTTGGTATTTTGGATTCTTGGGAACAAATTCTTCCAAGATTATTTTTAATATATGTCCATGTGTTTAATACTACAAATGTACCGTCTAATTATTAATGTTGAAGTTTCTGGACCAGCTTCCCATCATGATTGTCTAGAATTTTGTTTTTAATTATCTCAGTGTATAAACAATATTAAAATAAATAAATAACCAATTCCTCATATTAAAGTCCCTACAAATTTAAGAAGTTTTAAATGCACACCCCATGTTGCCTGGCATAAATAGTACGTTACGGCGGAAATTAATGTCGCACAGTAGTTCAGAATGGTTTTTTCCTGATTAGGTCGATCTATGTCTAAACACGGTGTAGCCATACAGGACCTGTTTTGACCAAAGAAGATCCCTGTTGTTTTTTGTAATGATCGATTAATAATTAGCGAATGGACCACAAACTTTATTTTGGTCTGTTTTTCTGGCCGCTCTAGAGGCTACAATAATGACCTGCACAACATGAAATTTTGCAAGAGGAATAGAATTTAAGTAAAAAATAACCATGGTCTTTTTGGTAAAGTCCGGGTCAAATGAACCCAGAAATGACAAATTTTTTAATCTATGGCGTATATTTTTTCTCCTCCTCAAGGATACATACCAGAGAAGACAGTATATCCAAGAGGAGTGATTGGCATTTAAATTCATACTAATTTTATTGTTTTATGAATCCAAATGCTGGAGATATACTTACATATTTACAAGGGTGTAGGGGAGACTGGGGCACCTTCGGCACTTTTTTTTTAGAGCTCTATATCTCAGTACTTATTCAACATATATAACAACTTTATGGCTGATTATTGTCCTCTGACACTTAATTTTAAAAAATAGTACCAAAAAGATATAAAAAAATAGTATTAGTTAAAAAATTTTACAGTTTTGTAAAAAAAGTCAAATTCGCCGAATGTGCCCCAACCCGGGGTAGCTTCGGCATTTGATGGAGCACATTCGGCACCATAGTCATAGCCGGGTAATTGTCATCGCTATCAGTCTGGTTGAAATTCTGATCCTCTAAAAGCTCTATTTGGTTTTAATACGCGACACAATTTTTGAATTTTAGGGCTATATTTTCTAGCGGCGGACGTTGAAATCTCAAAATCGCACACACTATCAGAAATAGGGGGTTTCTATCGCATTTTTGTTAATACAAGCACGTTTAGTCTTATATATGTAATTTCGAACCAGATTAAAGGATTATTTTTAATGACAAACTCAAAAACATTTTAAGGAAATAATATTGCACTATCTGTATATGGCCGAATGTGCCCCTCTTTAAGATGCCGAATGTACCCCGAATGTACTTTTTATAGTTTTTTTTTCATTTTTTTCGATCAGTTTTGTAAAAATATTATATTTTTAAATATTTATATAATAACACACATCGTAGTTAACCACTTTTTAATAATATTGTCTTAAAAATTTAAAAAGTTTTTTACACGAAATACTTACGAAATGGAATTGAAATATTACAGAAACATCTATAAAAATACAAAAACCCATGTATCTAAATAAGCTTATTACCTAGAAATTTCAAACTTTGTGTAAGTTATTTATTTCGATACTCGATACCTATATATCGAAACTAGTGATGTACGGTGAGAGCTTCATATCGAAAACGCGATTGCCGAAGGTGCCCCGATGCCGAAGGTGCCCCAGTCTCCCCTACTTATTATAATTTTATTTAGTATTACCATTAACCACACCAGAAAGCAGAAATGTCGCTCTTATCAATATGAAATTTATGGGATGAGATGTACCGAAGGCTTTTTTCGGGAGTTTTTCCTTAGGCCTTAATTATTTGTTTTTGTACCCTACACAACTGTGTTGTTAGGGTATTATAGCTTTGTGGAGCCCCAAGAGTGTGTTTGGTCATATCTCGACCAGGTGAGTAGATCTAGACATGTGTGCCCGTCCGTCTGTCCATTATAATTTCTAAACACGAGAAAGACCACAGTTACGGACCAATCTTCACGATTGGATGCGTTCTGCCTCATGAAGACCCTTATTGTTAAAGATCGGTTAATATTTAGGGAATGAAATAGACCAAAAACTTTATTTTTATCTGTTTCTCCAGTCGCTCTAGAGACCACAATTATGACCCGAATAATTTTGCACAGAGAAAGGAATCTGACCTTAGAATTAACATGACTGTTTTGATTAAGATCGGTCAATATTTAGCTGGTAAAATGGACCATGACTTTTGTGTGAAAAATGACAAAATTTGTATTCTATATCGTATATATTTACCCCTGAAGGGCATAGACTGCAGAAGTTGATAATATATCCAAGAGGAGTGATTGACCTTTAAATACCAATTATATTGTCGGCTGTGGTAGATACACTTAAATATTTACAGGTGCTTACGTATTCATATATTATTTAGTAACCCATTACCACACTAGAGGGCGGAAACATAGCGCTGATCGCTTTGAAATTTTCCATGAGCATCCAGGTATGGTTAAGGACAATGTCTATAATTTTCGGTGATAATCAGATAATAACATTGGATGAAATGGATCGAAAACTTAATTTTTTGTGTTTTTTCGAGTCGATCTATAGGCCACAATTGAATGCCGAACATCACAACACACGTTGGAGGGAATCTGGACAAGTAATTAGAAAAGCTGTACTGAATATTTGTAATATTTGTTGAACTCAAGAGGGTGCAAATATCGCGAAATATTGCCCAAGCTCAGAATTTAGTGCTACAGAAAGTTAGATTTTCATGGAAGTTGTGTATTATATTGTCGGCCCGTCGTACTACACTGCTCTGCTCACATTTTTTATACCCTTCACCACACTGTGGTACAGGGTATTATGTCTTTGTACAAATGTTTGTAACATGCAAAAGGAAACGAGATAGACACATGGATCCTTTTGAGAATATGTATAGAATCACTTTCTGAGTCGATTTACGCATGTCCGTCTGTCCGTCCGTCCATGTACTTTTGTGAACAAAGTACAAGTCGCATTTATGATCCGATTTGGATGAAATTTGGCATAGGTCACTTATTTGGCCCAAGGACGAACCCTATTGAAATTGGGAAAAATCGATTCAGATTTAGATATAGCTCCCATATATATTCCATCGTCCGATTTAATGTAAATGGTGCACCAAAGTCCCTACATATCTTTCGATTTGTACGAAATTTGGCATAGCGTAATGAATTATGTTTAGAATGATGTGTGTTAAGTTTCCTGGAAATCGGTCCAGATTTATATATATATATTTTCGTCCGATTTAAGGTAAATGGTGCGCCAAAGTCCCTAAATATCTTTCGATCTGCACGAAATTTGGCACAGCTTAATGAATTAGGTTTAGAATGATGTGTGTTAAGTTTCCTGAAAATCGGTTCAGATTTAGATATAGCTTCTATATCTGACCAAATGAAAAATTTAGTATCGGTTGCGGAACGACATGTTTATGGATCCAATTTCATTTTACTGATCCTTTAAAAATGCGACGTCTGTTAGGATTCATCTGTTGAATATACCCAAAGTGGTGAAGGGTGTCATATAGTCGGACCCGTCCGACTTTACTACTTTCCTTACTGGTTTAATTTAAAAATTTTTAGGTGACAAAAATATTGACGATTTGAGGATCAGAAAAATGTATATCCGTAATACTTGTAACGTCTATTTATTTATTTCGTAGTAATCTCTCGTATCTCTTTATAATCTTCTAAACTTTCATGGTGTACATATTTCACCCCGACTGCATTGCCTAGTTGAAAATATTATCAATCTCAGGGTCTATCTCAAAAAATATTTTCTAAGTACTAAAAAATATATCTTATTCTATAATCCGACATAGCAAGTTGTTATACGAGATTTGAAAATAGAAGTTACAGCGTTTTTTACCTTTTTGTTATTATTGTTATAATTTAACTACTGTGTATTGTCATATAATCGAGTAGCTAGCCGAATGGCACATAAATGAATTATCAGCAAGTAGACAGTCGAACATAAATAAATTTGCTTAAGAGATGCCGCAAATATCCACTACGTATTACAGAACAGAGCAGGGAACCACATAAATTCCTATTTTATTGGTGTGGTACCCATAAAACAATGGCCATAAACATTAAACATACGCCGCACGCAAGAACGCACACACTGACACTTATTTTTTCCACATAGACTCTCTCTATTGGCCAGTTGTTGTATTTTTTACTTCCACAAAAAAAAACCACAAGAACAAAAGCAAACAACAATATATTTTGCACTTCAATTTTTCATTTCACACTTAATTTAATCGATGTTTACATATGTTTCCTCTCGTCGTTCTTGGTGTTGTTGTTAATAATTTTTGTTTCGCTTTATGTTGCCGATTGAAATTAGCTTTTTGAAAAATAACGAAGAATAGACTGTGTTTATCTTTCACTTCATTAATTTATTTAATTTAATTTGTTGTTATTGTTATGTTTAACAGCTGTACAATGTTGACAATATGGATTTATTGGCTTTCGAATGTTTTTCTTATTTGTAAGTGGGCACAAAGAAAACAATTACAATTTTTTCTTCACTTAAAATAATTTTTTGTTTAATTTTGTTGTTGTTTTTATTAACACCATAACGTAACGGTTTTCATATATCTGAACTTTTAATTAATTTATTTTTTTTAACGGTAACTAGTAACAATGTTCGAGTTACTTTGTTCCACGTCCGCTAACCGTTGTTATCCTGAACGTGGCCACATATCAACTGAATTTTCTTTCACCGAATTTGCCGCCTGTGACATTCAATCAAAAGTTCGTTGTCGTCTGTGCAGATTTTCATTCGTGTCGAAGGTTTTTCCCCATTTGCGCTATCAAAGAATGGTATTCGAAACAATAAACAGCTGTTACACGCCACACTCGGCCAGGGAGCTTTCTTATCAGCGAGAGCGAAAAAGCTTTTGTTAATTCGCATGTAAACAGAGAGGAAAAGTTGTGGGTGGTTATGGCGCCAAACTGCCAAAACAGTGGAGGATTTAGAGGCAAATGGGAATTTACTTAATATGGGCATATTGTTTTTTTTTTTATACCCTTCAATATAAGATGGAGTGTAGATAAATTGTTTGGTCATTCTGTTTGAAACACCATAAAATATTCGCCGTGGATCCAAAAAAAAGTCGCATTATTTAAGAATTTAGAATTTTGTAGGTACATTGCTACTACTTCTGGAAATTTTGGTATTGAAAATGAAATGAATTCCAAATTTTTAGTGTAATACTACAGCCGATTTCGTTCTAATTTGATATTTTGGGCTTCCACTGGACTGCAAATCTTCCTGCCAAATATTATTAATGTAGGTTCACAATTAGGGATATCCGGCATATAGCGGCACCCGCATCTTTTGGCATTTTGAGTATATCGAGCGTTTTTAGCCAAATTGTCCATATGTCAATGTTGGCGTAAACAGCGGAAGAATTTACGTGTGAAGCCTTATAAAATACAGCCGAAATACCTTACTTACTTAGCTGCCTTGTGAAAGACCATTTGTTCCATAAGCCGTGCTTAAAAAAAATCCAGACGCGACGTTCCTATGCGCAGCTATTTCAATTTGGAATACCATGTTTCGAGATGTTGTCTTCTGCTTGATCTTTCCAACGGATTCGTGGCCTTCCCCTTCTGAGTGAGCAATCATTTGGCTCGCTGTTAAATGCCTTTTGAGCTGGGTATCATCATCCATTCTCACAACATGGCCTAACGTAGCTGCAGCTACGACGGCGATCTTTACCGTCGACGCAGATCGGCCCATGGATATTCCGGAGAATTTTTCTCTCAAACACTTCAAGAGCTACCTTATCTGATTGTCCTAGTACCCATTCTTCAGATAAATACAACATCACGGATAATATCAGCGTCTTTTAGAGTGTGTTTGGTTTGGCGAGAGGTGGCCTTGTTTCTAAACTGCTTACTTAAACCATAGTAGCATCTGTTTGCCAACACTATCCTACTCCGAATTTCAGAACTGAAGTCGTTATTATACTTATGGGGTACCAAGGTATATAAAATATTTAACTACATCGAACCTGTAGTTCTCGAGTTCCACCGTTGGTCCGTCTTGCGCGTTGATACCACTAGATTGATCTTCTCGCCATTTACTGTCAGACCTACTTTGGTAGACCCCTTCTCAATTTGTTCAAAGGTGGTTGTTACCGCTCGCAATGTTCGACCCATTATGTCGATGTGGGCGAGTAACTTATGCTGTTTGGTGTAGGGAGTGCCAGCATGATGTTAAAAAGGCCACACGACAAACTGCCTTGTGTGAAAGGCTCCGGGAGGTCCTTTCCGAGCTAAACTGTTGGCCTTGTGCCACTTAAAGTTATTCTGCATAGCCGTATTAATTTCGCAGGAATGCCGAATGCAGACATGGCTTTAAACACGTCCGTACGGTTTATATACGGCTTTATAGTCGACGAATAGATGGAATGTGTCGATGTGATTTCGTTGCGTCTTTTCCAGGATTTGGCGCAGAGTGATAATCTGGTCAATAGTGGATTTGTCACGTCTGAAGCCGCATTGGTATGATCCAATAATATAATTGGCTATTGTCTTCTTCGTTCACACAGCACTCTGGATAGCACTTTGTATGTGATGGGAAGGAGACTTATTCCTCTATAGGTGGCACATATCGTCTTGTCTACTTTTTACGAACGGGACACAGGCTGCTGAGGTTCCAATCATTGGGCATGCATTCCTCTAGCCAAATTGTACTAATCAATTGGTGCATGCTCCTGACCATCATCTGACCACCAGTCTTGTATAGTTCGGCTGGTAACTCATTCTTCAGCCGATTAATTTCTACTCTGACCTCATCTTGGCTAGGTGGTATTAACTCTATATTGGTTCTGGGGTATCTTTTTCTCCGTTACTATTTGATACCAGAAGTTTTTCAAAATGCCCCTTCCAGATCCTCAACACGTTGTCACCAGGTTTCCTTCTTCATCTCTACAGAAGGATGTGCCTCAGTTTGGTGTTTTAAAATTTTAAAATTTCCGGACTTAGTTCTGAATCCATTACATCTCGTCTTTTTTCTTGTTCTTTCTTATTTTTTCTGAAAATATGTTTACCCCCTTTCCTTTTCTACCGAAAATTCTCCATCGTGTTACTACTGTGTGCATGGTTGCCCTATACGCTGCGTTTTTCGCCTCATTAAGGAGTGGGCAATTTGTTGCCATTGTGCTTCTATATTATTATCCGGACAAAGGGGTGTTTCGTCAATCAGGTGGGTAAGTTGAGCGAGTAGGCTTCTGCTACCTGTTGTGTTCGTAGCTTTTCGACATTATATCGCACATTTACTGCTACATTAAGTCGAGTGCAAACCTTGGCTGCTACAAGGCAGTGATCCGAATTAATATTCGCTCTTCGGTCGATCGAAAGTCTAAAACACTGGATGAATGCCTTCCGTCTTTCTCAACATAATCGATTTGATTTCTCGTTGTTTGATCAGGAGAAATCCTGGTGGCCTCGTGTATATCGAGATTTTTTAATCTGGTGCTGCTAACTACCATGTTTTTTTTCTGATGCAAAGTCAATTAACCTCATGTCATTGTCTGATGTTTCTTCATGGAGGCTAAATTGTCCAACGGTAGGACCAAAAATATTTTCCCTTCCGATTTTTGCATTAAAATCACCTAGCAAAATTTTAATGTAATGACCAGAGCAGCGGTCATTTTCTGTTTCTAGGCGCTCGTAAAAGATGTCTTTGGTTTGCTCGTCTTTGTCTTCCGACTGAAGACTTCGCTCTTATACGGATATAGCAATTCGCTCATCTACTGAAGGGAATGTGGAGACGTGGTCTTTTATTCTTCTCCTATTATCAGTAGATCCGCAGCCAAATTCATGTCTCGTTTCATGGCGTAATCGTCTGATTTACTTACGACTGTCCCTTTCCATCATCTTTAAAGTATTGTAAAACTATCCACTCTAAATCGATTTGATACCAGAAACCCGGAAATAGGGTGTAAGATGCTGTATTACCGATTCTATATAGTAAATACCCAAATAAATACCTGCAAATGGTCATTTACCCGGTATTTATTCACCCCTTGGGTATTTACCCGGAAAATACCATCTCAACTCATTCCAAGTTCAGATTCGAATATCGAGGTCCTTAATACCTTTGTGGGGGTCGTCAACATTAGGGGGGTTTGGTTTTATTGCTCGTTGCTTTTTTCATAGTAGTAGTTTTTTCCGAGCGTGTCCACCTAATCCGACGCCTCAACCAATTTTTATACCCTCCACCATAGTATGGAGGGTATATTAATTTTGTCATTCCGTTTGTAACTCACCGAAATATCAATTTCCGACCCTATAAAGTATATATATTCTTGATCAGGGTAAAATTCTTAGACGATCTAGCCATGTCCATCCGTCTGTTGTAATCACGCTATCTTCCGAAGGAATTTAGATAGGGTGCTGAAATTTTGCATAGGGTTGTCTTTTGTCTGCAGGCAGGTCAAGTTCGAAGATATATCGGTCCACGTTTAGGCATAGCTCCCATATAAGGGTACCCCCAAATTTTCGGTATTTTGGGGTTCTTGAGCGCGTTTTCAACCGAATTCGCTGGAATTGGGTTCATATTGGGTACTAAATGTCGCCACAAAAAATTATAAATATAGGTCCACTTTTTCTGGTAGCCCCCATATAATGGTACCCCCTAATGTTCAGTATTTTGGGGGTTTTGTCGTATAAGCGCGTTTTTCAACCGATTTCGCTGAAATTTGGTACATTGGGTTTCTTATTGGGTACTAAATATCTCCACTAAAAATTATAAATATAACTCCATTTTTTCTGGTAGCTCCCATATAAGGGTAACCCCAAAATTCGGTATTTTGGGGTTCTTGAGCGCGTTTTTCAACCGAATTCGCTGAAATTTGGTATATTTGGTTCTTATTGGATACCAAATATCTCCACTTAAAATTATAAATATAATTCCATTTTTTTCTTGTAGCCCCCATATAAAAGTACCCCCAAATTTCGGAATTTGGAGGTTCTTGAGGGCGTTTTTCAACCGAAATCACTGAAATTTGGTATTTTGTAGCCGTATATGGAAACAAATCTCCCTACCAAAAATTATTAATAGTCAACCCCTTTTAGGCGTAGTCCCCATATAACCCCATTTTTTATATTAATATAATTATCTGTTTTTTCCGCGTTTTGGGTTTGGTTCTAACACTCTGTTGTAATCATTTCACCTGCGAAGTATATCGATATAAAAAACTA
>NW_026880170.1:0-29838 GCF_032173495.1 Musca vetustissima
TCAATAGTCACAGAGTGCTGTTGGGTTTATCAATAGCTTCAGAGATCCCTTTGACAGACAAGTCTCTTTCCTGGAATTTTTATCAATACCGAAGACAGTTTGGCTTCTAATTAGGGTTAATCTCAAAAATGCCGCCAGTTCTGTTTCATTGCATTTTTATCATTAGTTACAGATACCGTTTGGTTTCCAATTATGTCAAGAGTTTATCATGAGCGCTGACAGGTCTCTTGCATTGATTTTTTTTTATCCATAGTTACAGAGTGTTGTCTAGTTAGTGTTAATCTTCAAGAGTGCCGACAGTTCCTGAAGTTTTATTAACAATTACAGAGCGCCGTTGGGTTTCAACATTGGATTAGTCGCCAAGAGTGCCAGGTCTCTGCAATTAATTTTATATGAAGTTACAGAGAGCCGGCATTTCTCTGCACAGATCACGTTTCAAGAATTTATGATACACCTAAGGCAAGCAGACAAGCGCGGAACTGGACTTAAAGCCTGGAAGCAGGGGACGGCATACGGAAGAAAAGTCGAAGTCGGTTTGGAAGTGATAAAAATCATATATGAAATAATCTATTAATAAAGAATATTTGAATTTCGTGAACAAATATCTCTGGACTTAATTTCTCGATCATCAGCAAATATACAAACCCTGACTACGTTAGTACTCCACAGGTTTTAGTACTTACACAGGTTTTAATTATAGTACATGCCTGGAGTGACCGGATTGGAATACATGTGGACAACCGGCAAAACTGTGCTTATGGCTGGAAGGAAGGTTAACATACAGCTGTCCTACCTTCATTTGAGCTAATGAGCGCGGCTGTCAACGATCGTTGGTCGCGGACGGACTAGGGTTGTTTGGCGAGGAGTCGCTTCATTTGGAAATGAGATGAAATCAGTCGGATGAGGGTGGTTGAACAGTCGTATGAGGTTGGTTTGGAGTCGGATGAGGTTGGTTGTATCAGGCTTTCTGATCTGGTGGATGGGGACAGTTCAAAGGGTACTCCGGTTATTTACAGCATTATCTTATCTTTGAAATTTAACTCCTAAAATATCAGCCTATATCGACAACTTTTTCCTAAAGATTATTAAAAAATTAAGTGCGACAATATCCCAATCACAACCAATGCGGTTGAAAATGTTGCTAAAATATAAAAATGCAGAAAAAATGCTATATCGTTATGTGAAGTCAATGCCTTAACGAGGACCCATATACACTATAGGACCCATATACACTTCCCAATAAAATAGAGTGTATATTACATGTGTCATTCTGTTTGCAAACCCTTGATATATTTACGGTAGACCCAAAAAAAATATAGATATATTCTTGATCAGAATAAAATCGTATGTTTATTCTATGAATGTCCATCTGTCAGTTCGTAACTGTATGTTGAAATCACGATAGAGATTGCAATATTTAAGATAGAGCTTTGTTATTTTGCACCGGCATGGTTGGTATTGCCAATGTGATATGTCGGTTATATAACGGTACACCCAAATATTCGGTATTATGGGGATTTTGACATGTTTTTTTTAAATCGAATTGGCTATAATTCTTCCCCCCGCCAATGATCATTATTGGTCCACTTTAATTGTGGACCCATTATTTGGTGCTACCATGTCTATTTTTCTCGATTTTTTAAGCAAATTTGCTGCTGAGAGGCATTTTGTTTTAGTACACTCCACCATAAGGTGCGCATTTAAGGTATAATTTTTATGTGCAAGCTATGTCAAACCTATAGTGAACATTTCTTGGGAAGGAAGTTTTGTACCCACAAATAACTTGGAATGGCAAATTACTCTCACTTGGAAAATTCGACAGCAAATATTTAAACTGGTACCTTTACATGGGACCTAGATCAAAGTAAGCATTTGTATGGGGACCAAATGTCGAAAATGGGACACTATTTTGGGACAATATATTTTTTCGTCCGATAATAAGTAAATGGTTCACCAAAGGTCCAAAATTTGACCGATTGGTACAAAATTTTGCAAAACGTATTGATATTGTTATAGGGTAACGTTTGTCAAGTTTTATTGAATTCGGTTCTGATATAGATATAGTTCCCAAATATATTAACATCCTATTCGAGTATTCCAATAATATACATTTTACAAAAATGATCCTCTCGACTTAATTTAAATTCATCGCTATTTAAATTATTCAAAGCGAGTTCGCCTCACAATAAGCTTCTATGTTGCGACTAAGCTCCCGCTTCTCTAATACCTCTAAAACATTGTATTGTTATAATCTATTTCGTAATTATTTTAACGAAGCATAGCAAACAACTTTTTTTCCTGAACAAAAAATAAACAATACACCCTCCACTGCTTGCCAGCTACAAAATCGCTTTAAGCGGTGATATATGTCTTCATTTCAAACTATTCAACAGCAACAACAACAACAACGAAACATTCAATAAAAATGACCAAAGTTAAGCCAAAGCCTATAGAAAATTACTTCGCAAAAAAGAATGAGACACACACACATCCACTCGAACCCATAATGTATAGCGGCGATAAACATCCAGCGAATGATGCGATGCCACCAAACCCCCAAAAGCAAAACACAAAACAAAAACGATGCAAAAAAAAGAAAAAGCGAAAAAATCAATCTGAATGTTAAATGAACTTTGCTATTATACTTTAAATCACCAGTTTTACACTGAACCCGGCCGCCATGCTCTGAACTTTTTTTTTGCCCATTATGCCAGGGACTGGGAAATGGTCGGCGGAGGAGCTTTGATTGTGTTGTATGTTACACAAACATTAACGCCAATACATTTGCTCTGTTGCTCTGAGAGGAAAACAAAAACCGAATATACAACAGAAAAAAAACAAAATGTTGCATAGTTTGAGGGATAAAACATAGGCAAGTAGTAAAATACGAATACGAAAGAAAAACAACAACAAAAAACCGATTCCAGCCACTAGATTGACTTTTAAATTGTTGTTGATGGTGTTATTGTTGGTTGCTTGCTATGTGTGTGTATATATATTTTACATATATGTGTATATGTCGGTACTGTGCTAAAGGATTGAGGCAAAACAAATGTACTATGACTTTGACTACATGTTAAAGGGCAATACTGGTCGAATCCCGCCATGATCTGGATATTTACTGCGTATAATAGTGTCGGATACCATACACACACACGCACATCATTGCAACCCGCACTAAAAACAATATCAAACGATAAACTCAAAAAAAACTTCTTCATTTCCAGAGACAAACACATATATGTCCAAATAGTGTGTGTGTGTGTGTGTCTGTTTGTACGTATGTGTGTAGTTACATAACAATTTTAATACTCTTCAATCACGACAAAAATCCATTAATACACTTCATACACATTGGCATTTACATACTCAACCACAGGCAGACACATACACACACATTTGTTAAACACGCGCATTCTTTCACATTTACCACTTGCCCAAGTACTTTACTTTGCCTTACTTCACTTTTACGTTAGTCATACATCTGCATAGTATGCAGATTCTATGTAAGAGAAACCCTTTGGCTGCTAGCCGCCAACGGTATTGGAAAACAAAAACAAAAAAGCGTTGGCTTGAAAGTTTTCAGCATTCCTGTAAAATGTATATGTATTTGTTTCCCCCCAAATATTTGTCTCTATGTTGGGGGTTCTGTGAGTGATCACTCAAATACTAAACTATGACCAAGTCTAGTATTCAATATGTGTGTGTGTATGTATGTGTCACTTTGCAATCATCCAAAAATAGTGACTATAGCCTGGGCTACAATCACTAACTCTTTGAAAAATCGTTATTGACGCAAAGAGCTATAGAAAAAGGGAAATTGTGTAATAAATTCAAATTTAATATTTATTTGCGTGAAAAAAATCAATCAACTTTAATGAATATAGAATCAATTTTAAAATCAATACCAATAAAGGCAGTAAGCAGAAGACAATTTAAGAGATGTGTCCAGGATTTCTAAAAATACCTATATTTAATAATTAATATTTTTTATGGAAATTTGTTACCCGATAAATCGTTTGGAAAAATCCAGAAAAATCCAAAACGACTTTTCTAAATATTTCACTAAATTTTATAAAATTTATTAATTTGTTTTGATTTACAAAAATAAATATTGATCAAGGTTTTAAAAATAGATAACAAAGATGACATATTATAGAAATACATGACAGATAGAGGACATACATTTTATTGATGATACTTACTTAACTGGCTTGTGACAGAACTTTCGTTCCATAAGTCGCGTCGCACAGTGACATGACCGCGGCCAAAAATGGTAAAAACTAAGTACATGGGGCACAAATTTATTGATGAGAGTTCGATCCCACGCCTCTCACACCCGCCCCTCCCGACCGAGGGGGGTACCTCCCTATACGCAGGGAGCACGTACACACCAAAGACCGGACTAAGGCGGGTTAGTAGTGGTTTAACAACACCGGCTACAGATAGATCATCAGCCGGCAATTAGTAATAATACAACAAATATAAATTAGAATTAGATACATTAAACAGACATTGCATTAACATACATTAAACAGACAACAGTAAACAAAAGCTACAATATAAAATTTGGCAACTGCTGCTCAAATTTCAGGGTCTACTGTTTCCAAGCCCAGTATAGAATTCTTGATAGCATGCAATGGACTACTTAGGCATATAACCTTACTTATGCTATTATATATTAGTGGAAGTGATGCAAATGTGGTATAGGTTGGTAATGTGGTATAGTCACTTTTTAGTAAACTGAAAATTTTAGAATAACTGAAACATGTTCTATACTTTGCTGTTCTCAAAAAAATAAGATAGCAATGACCTGTTTAATTTATTTAAATCACGTTGAGAATCAGTACCAAAATAAAATTTTTCATGAAATTGACTTTTTTTCGGTTGAAGTTTAAAAATAATTTTTATACCCTTCACCACACTGTGGTACAGGGTATTATGTCTTTGTGCATATGTTTGTAACAGGCAAAAATAATCGAGATAGACCCATGGTTCCTTTTGAGAATATGCATAGAATCACTTTCTAAGTCGATTTATGCATGTCCGTCCGTCCGTCTGTCTGTCGATGTTAAATTGTAAACAAAGTACAGGTCGCATTTATGATCCGAATTGGATGAAATTTGGCACAGGTCACTTATTCGGCCCAAGGACGAACCCTATTGAAATTGGGAAAAATCGGTTCAGATTTAGATATAGCTCCCATATATATATTTAACCGATTTAATGTAAACGGTCCCTATATATCTTTCGATTTGCACGAAATTTGGTACAGGCTAATCATTTAGGTCTATAATGATGTCTGCCAAGTTTCGTGAAAATCGGTCCAGATTTAGATATAGCTCCATTTTATTATAGTTTGATTTTAAGTGCTTGACGCACCAAGGAACCAATAGGAACAAAACGTTCTGAAATTAGTATAACGTATCCTGTGACAAGTTTGTTTGAAATCGCTTAATATTTGGCCCGATTTCAAGTAAATTGCGCATCAAACTCCTCATGTTAGTCAGTTTGACATCAAATTTTGCACAACGTACAAAATTGAGCATAGAATTATGTAGTTTCGTTTTCTAGAAGTACAGACATAGCCCAACGGATGACCTATTTATATTTGTTTGAAGTCGATTTACATACTTTATGGATAGATGTACGTAGATTCACATTTAGATAAATATCACATATTTTATTTCATTCAAGTTCATGCTAATAGTCCTGTTTAATATACCCATAGTGGTGAAGGCCCCGTCCGACTTTACTACTTTCCTTACTGGTTTGTTTTACGGATGTACTTTAATCGTTATTACTAAAGCATTAAAATAATCAGTATGAACTAAAAATCAAATAATATGCGCGATTGCACCACATAATCACCAATTTGGAAAAAAACTAGACATATCTTCAGTAAACACAAGTGTAGGTAATGTGGTATACCTTGATTCTGCATGAAAAAAGGCCAGCACTAGACAAAATCTCATTACTATGTGAAATATTTGTACTCTACGAGAGTCTACCATGAATCACAAGGATGAAAAACAAAGTCTATGAATTTTAACAACTTCTCCATACAAAAATTAAATATTGCCATGTGTAGACATTATTATATAATAAAAATTAAAGTTGCACTCAACGTATCCGTTAAAAATCTTATTAGACATAAATCTCGAGCTAATTCGCATTCATTAAAAACAATAAATTATATAAGATATCAATTGGAAGTGAAAATTATATTATACCACATTAACATCATGTGGTATACCACATTACCTGCACTTTTTTTAAAATCACTTTTTATGGGATTTCAAATATTTTCTCAAATATCTCTTAAATTGTTAGAATGATATTATTTTGAAATTGATACATGGAAAGACAACACATGTAGCATGTTAAGTGTAAATTTTCAATTTAATCGGATAAAAAATAAAAATTTGGCAATCTAAAAACAAATGGGTATACCACATTTGCATCACCTCCTATACACATAAGGACCTCATTGGGTTGTTTAGTTCGTAATTAGTTCTCGCGATGGACAATTTCAACGGTTCAAAATTACGTGTTCTTCGAGAGGGAACATTAAAAATTATTTCTCCCGTAAGAAAAGGTGAATCAATCAGACCACGTGTTAATTTAATAATAAATAATGCTCTTAACATGAAACGTCTTTTTTCTAGTGTTGGAAGATTAATTATTAACAATAAGCGACTTTTATAAGGTGGAAGTAATTCCGATGGGTTCCAATTAAGGCCACGCAAGGCAAAGATTAAAAACTGAACTTGAACTGACTCAATTTTATCACAATGACATTTATAAAATGGACTCCAAAGAATGCAACCATATTCTAGGACTGGGCGGACAATACTAACAAATAATCTTTTAGTAACATAAGCGTCATCAAAGTCTTTAGACCAGCATTTAATGAATCCTAATAAAGACTTGGCTTTATTACCACAAGAATCGATATGAAGATGAAACCTTAGTTTAGGATCTAAGATGACGCCAAGAATCATCAGAGAAAGAATCAACATTGTCCAGTTTGTATGACCCTATAAAGTATAAGGAAAATTTCTTACATTTTTTTAAATTAAGAGACATTCCGTTTGCACTGCACCAGTTAAAGAGTGAGTGTAAATCGTACTGTAAATAAACTGAATTACGTGTATTTATATGCGAAAACAGCTTGACATCATCTGCATACATTAGTATTTTGGAATAAAGAATGGAACTCGGAAGATCATTTAGATAAAGAACAAACAATAACGGACCCAAATGACTTCCTTGCGGAACTCCAGAGGAAAAAACAATATCTTTAGAAAAGGAATCACTGAACAAAATTTTTGGGTGCGATCCTCTAAATAGGATGAAATCCAGCTTAAAAGAATTGACGGGAACCCCATAACATTAAGTTTATGGAGCAATAGCTTATGGACTACAGTATCGAAAGTCTCCGGCCCTAAGAGTTATTTGTTTTTTTTTTAGTGACCACCTCTTTAAAAAACTGCGAAATATTTTTGGAATGGTTAGAAGTGAAGGATAAAAGTATGTCATATGTTATGGATAAACTTAAAGAACTTATTGAGGATCGAATTGGAAGGAAAATGACGGGCGTAGAACAAATAAAGCTTAAAAATATTTACTACAAATTGTCATCTACGTCGAAAAAATACTATCGAAAGAGGGAAAGTAGAAATGGTTTTAAAAGATTGGTTTCTTAGGGATGCGTTTAAATTAGATTCGGTACATTTGAAGATTATATTTATTAGACCAATTATTTAAAAACTTTTAAATATTTAGGAACCTGATAAGCCTACATCAAGAGGTCGACCACGTATTAACATTGAAGAAAGTTCATGTAGAACAAAAAGGCGACGTGAAGGTGAACTTGTTGCATCTACTTCGGCGGACGTCATAACAACAGGTGCTTTACGTGGATATGGATTTATCATTTAGACAGTATAACATGATGAGAAATGCTGTAAATGCTATACATAACCAGTGAGCGGAGCAGTATAGTCGGACGGGGCCGACCATACGATACCCTAAACAACTACGACGGAGTTCTAACTTCCTAAAGAAGTTTATTCCGAGCCTGAGAAAATTTTCCTGACATTTGCGCCCTCTTGCCCGATTAGAGGTCAACAGCACATCTTCCATACACTGACATATTTTCCGAATATTACTAATATTTAGTACATCCCTTCTTATTACTTGTCCAGATTGACATCAGCGTGGGTTGTTTGGTGATGATCGGCTTATAACTGTGGCCTATATATCGATACGAAAAATTTCAAAAAAATAAATTTCCGGTCCACTTCATCCCAAAATTATTACCTGATTATCACCGAAAATTACAAGCGCTGTCCTTGACCATAACTGGAACCCCATGGAAAATTTCAAATCGATCAGCGTTATATTTCCGCCCTTTAGTTCCTTTATATAATATCTGAAGGGTTACTATATAATATCTGAATATATCTGTAAATATTTAAGTGTATCTCCCACATCCGAGAACATACGACAATAAAATTGGTATCAATTTAAAGGTCAGGCACTCCTCTTGAATATACAATCAACTTCTCGTGTCTATGTCCTTCAGGAGTAAATATATACGCCATAGAATCCAAAATTTGTAATTTTTCACACAACAGTCAGGGTCCATTTCAAGGCTATGTAGACCTATTAAAATACTTTTTACAAAGGAACTAAATATATAATATCTGAATACGTAAGCACCTGTAAATATTTAAGTGTAACTCCCACATCCGAGAACATACGACAATAAAATTGGTATCAATTTAAAGGTCAGGCACTTCTCTTGAATATACAATCAACTTCTCGTGTCTATGTCCTTTAGGAGTAAATATAAACGCCATTGAATCCAAAATTTGTAATTTTTCACACAAAAGTCAGGGTCCATTTCAAGGCTATGTAGACCTATTAAAATACTTTTTACAAAGGAAAATTCACAGACTTTAAATGAAGTCAAAAGAAAGGAATTGCAGATTTGGATACTTGTGTATACATTGATAACAGTTATGAAATTATAATTTCTCATCGCATGAAAGTAACAATGATTGACGGAGCTGTATTAAATGTATTGTATGACAATAAAAGTTGTGCAACCTGTGTTTTGTGTGGCGCCAAGCCTTCACAAATGGATGATGAATCTATATACCAAAGAGAAGTCAACGAAGAGTGTGACTGGATTAAGTTTTGTGAGTGCATTGTTCATATTGCGTATACACTACCTGTCAAGACATGGCGAATTGATAGTAGAAACACAATATTAGTGAATGAAAATAAAATCAGGATACAAAGAGCATTAAAAACAAATCTAGGTCTTCTTGTCGACAAAATAAAACGAGGCTACGGGACATCAAATGATGGAGATACAGTTCGACTTTTTTTCAAACATTGAGGTAGCGGCAGATATTACCGGGGTTGACAAAAGATTAATTTACAATTTTCCCTCATTTTGCGGATTTTGTCTTGTGAGAGATTTATAAATATAAACTTATTTCATAAGCTTCTTTTAGATACATGGCAACTTTACATCGACTTATACTCTTGGTATTACATGCCAGTCACTGTGCATAAAATTTTAGTTCATGACATTGGATATGTAAGGTACAGTACATCCCCTCTTGGACTGTTTCGGAAGAGGCTATCGAGTCATGCCATAAAATAATTAGGAGCAAACCGTTTGAAACACACCCGAAAATGTGGTAGAGTCGAGTCAAATAGGGATTTAATTCAGCATTTGGTACTTCAATCGGACCCTGTAATATCCTTGAACAGTCATAATATATTGGTCCGAAAGTATAACATGGAAGACATTAAATCTTACATTTGTGAAGAAAATAATATAAATATTCCGGAAATATGTTCAGAAGATGAATCTGATGATTACAGTGAGGTATGTAGTGAATAGTGTATTGCAAAGCTAATGTTATTAATAAAAATTAAATACGAATAAAACGTGTTTTATTGAATTAGAAGTAAACTGCAAATATTCATTGAATATGGTTGAATACATACGATTTCATAGGCCAAAAAAATCGAAATTTTCAAGCCCCATTGTATGGGAGGTATACCAAATCCTGGTCCGATCAATCCAATTTTTGCCACTTGTTTTATAGCCCAAATTAGAAGTAAACTGCAAATTTTCATCGAATTTGGTTGAATACATCCGATTTTATATCCCAAAATAGATAATTTTTCAAGACCCATTGTATGGGAGGTATACCAAATCTTGGTCCGATATAGCCAATTTTTTGTCACCGGTTTTATAGGCCCAATTCGACGTTACATGCCAATTTTCATCAAATATGGTTGAATATTAACGATTTTATAGGCTAAATTAGTGCAATTTTCAAGACAATATATATGGGAGGTATACCGAATTTTGGTCCAATCTATCCAATTTTTGTAATTTGCTTTTGCGCAGTTTTTCCAATTTGAAAGACCATATTCGGCAATGTTGTCTTCTACTTGATTTTTCCATCTTATTCGTGCCCTTCCCCATCTGCGTGAACCATCAGCTGGTCCGCTTTTATATGCCTTTTGGGCTGGGGCATCTTTATCATTTGTCACAACATGACCTAGCCAACGTAGTCGCTGCAACTCATTACTGCCAGACCCAATTTGGCAGACTCCTTCTAAATTTGTTCAAAGGTGGCTGCTACCGCTCTCAATGTTCGACCCATTATGTCGAAGTCATCGGTGTAGGCGAGTAACATGAGTTGTTTGTAGTACAGAGTGCCATTTTCTGCCTCTCGTATGACCTTTTCCAGCAGGATGTTAAAAAGGTCACACGACAAACTGTCACCTTGTCTGAATACTCGTTCGGTATTAAAGGGCTCTGAGAGGTCCTTTCCGAATTTAACTAATGATCTTGTGTCAGTTAATGTTATCCTGCATAGCCGGATTAATTTTGCAGAAATGCCAAACACAGACATGGCTTTATACAGCTCTGAACGGATGGGGCTATCGAATGCGTCTTTATAGTCGACGAATAGGTGGAATGTGACGATGTGTGTTTTCGTGGGTTTTTTTCAGGATTTGGCACAGAGTGAAAATCTGGTCAATGTGTGGATTTTTCAGGTCTAAAGCCGCATTGGTATGGTCCAATAATGTCATTGACCATTGGCTTCAATCGTTCACACAGCACACTGGATAGCACTTGATATGCGATGGGAAGGAAACTTATTCCTCTATAGTTGGCACATATCGTATTGTCTCTTTTTTGTGCACGGGACACAAGATGCTTAGGTTCCAATCATTGGGAATGCATTCCTGTAGCCAAATTGTACTAATCAGCTGGTGCATGCTCCTTATCCGCATCTGATTACCAGTCTACAATAGTTCGACTTGTAACCCATCGGCACGTGCTGCTTTATTATTCTTTAGCCGATTGATTGCTATTCTGACCTCATCTTGACTAGGTGGTATACACTCTATACCGTCATCAATTATTGGTTCTGGGGTATCCTCTTCACCGCTACTATTTAATACCAGAAGTTTTTTTTCAAAATGTTCCTTCCAGATCCTCAGCTCGCTGTCAGGCTTCCTTCTTCATCTTCATCCTGCACCAAAGCCTTCGGTTTGTGTTTTACCCGTTGGCAAAATTTCCGGACTTCATTCAGACTCCTGTACATCTCGATTTGCTCACGCTCGCGTTATTCTTGTTCTTTCTTCTTTTTATACCCTCCACCACACTGTGGTATAGGGTTTTATGTCTATGTGCATATGCTTGTAACAGGCAAAAGGAAACGAGATAGACACATGGTTCCTTTTGAGAATATGCATAGAATCACTTTCTAAGTCAATTTATTCATGCCCGTCCGCCCGTCTGCCCATGTTAAATTGTAAACAAAGTACAGGTCGCATTTATGATCCGAATTGGATGAAAGTTGGCATAGGTCACTTATTTGGCCCAATGACGAACCCAATTCCAAAAAGTCGGTTCAGATTTAGATATAGCTCGCATATATAGTTTCGTCCCATTTTCAGTTGATAGTCCACCACAACTCCAAAATATGGCCGATTGGCTCAAAATTTTGCACAACGTATTGAAGTCAGTGTAACCTACGATGTGGAACGATTTGCTAAAATCGGTTCAGATTCAGATATAGCTCCCATATGTAGTTTCGTCCGATTTTCAGTAAATGGGGAACCAAAGCTCCAAAATATGGCCGGTTAGAAAGCGGTTCAGGATTAATTATAGCTCATATATATATATATATATATACTTTTCGTTCCGTGGTGCACCATAGATGCTGTTCTATTTGCACGATATTTTGTTGTTGAAGTCGGTTCAGATGTAGATATAGCTCCTTCATATATTTTTGTCCGATCTTATGTAAATGGAGGAGCTTATGTCAGTTCGCTTTACATGAATTATTGCATAGCGTATTGGATTGAAGACGTCTGATGTTTAGATATAGTTTCAATATATAACCTATCGAACCTAGAATAACATGTATTGGAATTTGTGTCAAGATAATTTTTGGATAGCGTACTGTGTTGTTTTAGTTTAGTTCAAATATCCATGTAATTCACGCAGTTAATTTCTTCCATTTCAATGGTGCTCCAAAAATGTAATTTCTATTCTTCTATTATGAAGGATATTGTAAATATAAGCATTTCATTTATGTACCCATAGTGGTGAGGAGTATCATGTAATGAGCCTCGTCCGACTTTTGAACTTTCCTTACTGGTTTGCTTTAGAACAGTAGGTTCAAAAATCGTATTTATTATCGTGAAATCCGGATAGAAAATTACCGATATTATTATTCCAAATTCATTGGTGTTCGTAGAGGCAAGATTTTTTGAGTCAGGATCGTGTAAAAATGGAAATGGATGATGAACTAGTACGAATATATATTTCCTGTCTTTGGGAACTCTATCTAAAATATGAGCGATATTTGTGTGTAGTTTAAGGTTAAAGTAAATAAGGGTAAAAAAGCGGCACAAAGACTTGAGTTAGGAGCAGGATGCGCTTTACAAAAAATGTTCTCGAAAATAACCTGCAATAGCCGCAAACAAAGATATATAGCTTATTCTCATTAAACTTTAGAGTTACCAGCAAAAAATGAAATACCCTCGAGGATGGAATTTTAAATTTTAAAATGGCACCTAAAACATAAACATTCTTTCAAATTTAAAGTTCGACACACTTTTGTTCGGCACACATAGCATACAAATATTCAATATCAATAACAATACATTGATAAATTATTTGCAACTGCAAAATTGTTTCCATTTCAATGCTAATATTTGTGATTTATCTGAAACTATTCAGTTTTACAATTCAACCCTAGCAAACAGCAATCAATAGCAACAACACTCTGAATTTCAAATAGAAAATACGAAACAAGAATCATCATAGTCATCCATTCATCATTTGCAAAATTATGCACTCCTTATCGTCGTCATCACCATCATTCGAACATTATTATTATTATTATTGTGATTCTCATCTCGATGATTGCAATTGTTTTGTGCTTACACTTCACTTCATTTCACAATCATTTAAACACCCTCATTTTTATGGATTATGCCACTTGCCTACTTCAGGACTCCTCAAAAAACATTTTTTTGTTTTTGTTTTGTTGCAAAATAATACTCTGGCAAATGATGAGGTGGCAAATTCTCTCAGCCCCCTCCACCTCCAAAAAATGGTGATAATCTATGAAAATATGCTGGGCGTTGTAAGTAGCACAAAATAAGAAAATTTTTGAAACGAAATAAATAGTAGGCGTAACGAAAAACACACATTCACATACACACTCATTCTACAGCTAAACAGAAAAAGCACAATATTATCCCATGTTACGGACAAAAGGTTTATGAACGTACTTGAAGGTGTTTAAAGAAACGGAAATAAAGCACGCCTTTCAATACGAACACCCAAAGAAGAATGAAAGCCAAAAAATATACACGTCTACAAAAAGGAGGAAATTGAGGTCTTATGGTGGTGGGCCACTTGCCGAGTAATACCAAAATAAAGAGCAAAGTGAATTTCGTCTATTGCATATCATTTGCATTAATGACATACAAAAGTGTACCATTATTTTCGATTTTTTGGCAAATGAATAGGCACAGTGTATGGTCGTTGAAAAAATATTCTTAAACAAGTGAAAAAGCTTTAAGTTCGGCCGGGCCGAACTTTGGATACCCTCCACCATTGATATACTGACAGGTACTTGAAATGAAAATAAAGGGAAAATACCAAAAAGTGGACCTATATCGACAATTCCACAAACCGATTATGTAAACCTCAATGTAAAATATAAAACAAATTTCAGAAATTTTTAATGGATAATTATACCCTCAGCTTAATGGCTAATGAGGGTGTATACACTTCGACACGGTTAAAATAGTTCTAGACCCCTAGACCTCTTTGGACCAAATTTGTTTCAGAAAATGTTGATTTCATCCAAACTTTGGGCATCTTATTATTTCTTCCAAATTTCTGGTATATTTCGGGTTATAGTTCATATATAGTTCGTTATCGAACTATATATGAACTATATGGGGACTACCCCAAAAAGGGGGTGAATATTAATATTTTTTGTAGGGAAATTTGTTACCATATACAACTACAAAATACCAAATTTCAGCGAATTCGGTTAAAAAACGTGCTCAAGAACCTCAAAATAGCGAACATTTGGGGTACACTTATATGGGGGCTACCAGAAAAATTAGACTTTCTCCATTAAAAATTATAAATATAGTATAATTTTTAGTGGAAAAATTTGGTACCCAGTAAGAACCAAATGTACCAAATTCGGTTGAAAAACGCGCTCAAGGACCCCAAAATACCGACATTTGGGGGGTACCCTTATATGGGGGCTACCAGAGAAATTATACCTATATTTATAATTTTTAGTGGAGATATTTGATATCCAATAAGAACCAAATGTACCAAATTTCAAAGAATTCGGTTGAAAAACGCGCTTAAGAACCCCAAAATACCGACATTTGGGTGGTACTACGATCAAAACCCCCAAAATACTGAAAATTGGGAGGTACATTATATGGGGGCTACCAGAAAATGTGGATCTATATTTATAATTTTTTGTGGAGAAATTGGGTACCCAATAGGAACTTTATATACCAAATTTCAGCTAATTCGGTTGAAAAACGCGCTCAAGAACCCCAAAATACCGAAAATGTGGGGGTACCCTTATATGGGAGCTATGCCTATCCCATCTTCGAACTTGACCTGCTTGCAGACAAAAGAAAATTTTGGAGATCTATCTCAACTCGTTTAGACGCTAGAGTGATTACAACAGACGGACGGACAAAGGGTCAGGCTTAGATCGTCTTAGAATTTTACGCTGATCAAGAATATATATACTTTATAGTGTCGGAAATGATTATTTCGATGAGTTACAAACGGAAAAACAAAATTAATATACGCTCCATACTATGGTGAAGGGTATAAAAATCCACGCCTTATATGTGCCCCTCAACAATTTTTTTTAAATTATTTTTAAAAAATCCACGCCTTATAGGTGCCCTTCAAAAAATGTTTTTTAATTATTTTTAAAAAATCCACGCCTTATAGGTGATCGAAAAAAATATTCTTTAAAAATTCCACTCATTATAGGTGATCGAAAAAAATATTCTTCAAAAAGTCCACGCATTATAGGCGATCGAAAAAAATATTCTTTAAAAAAATTCACGCCCTATATTTGATCGAAAAAAATATTCTTAAAAAAAATCCACGCCCTATATTTGATCGAAAAAAAAATATTCTTTAAAAAATCCGCGCCTTATAGGTGATCGAAAAAATATTCTTTAAAAAATCCACGCCTTATAGGTGATCGAAAAAATATTCTTTAAAAAATCCACGCCTTATAGGTGGTCGAAATAAATATTCTTTAAAAAATCCACGCCTTATAGGTGGTCGAAAAAAATATTCTTTAAAAAATCCACGCCTTATAGGTGATCGAAAAAATATTCTTTAAAAAATCCACGCCTTAAAGGTGGTCGAAAAAAATATTCTTTAAAAAATCCACGCCTTATAGGTGGTCGAAAAAAACATTCTTTAAAAAATCCACGCCTTATAGGTGGTCGAAAGAAATATTCTTAAAAAAATCCACGCCTTATAGGTGGTCAAAAAAATATTCTTCAAAAACTCCACGATTTTTTTATGTTTTTTTGTTTAATTATTTTAAATTGTCTCCGTGGATCGAAACACTGTGCCATTTACCCAACCCCAAAAATAACAGAGCATATTGTGTTCGATGTCCGTAACTGAGTATACTTGGCATTATCCAATTCACCTTCACATAATATGCAATCAGTTTGTTTGGTGATGTGTGTTGCATTTTCAAAAAAACACACACACACAATAACAACAAGGACATTCCATTGTTAGTGTTTTTGTTGTTTTTATGCACTCAGGCAAATATGTATATTCCCTTGATCACGAATACCTAAAAGACAAAACAAAAATCACTTTCATCAGAACACATTTATGCACAACACAACACCATCCAAAACACCTTGCATGTGTGTCTGTGTGTGTGTGAGTGCGAGTGTGCATAGTAAGCCAATGGGACAGAGAAATGAACAATTCATATGTATATTCTACATTATTCCCTAGGTTATTTGCTTTTACTAACGTCCTTCTCCATAATAATAATTCATAATCATTATTCATCCCTTGAACCAAACTGGCATTCCATATTGTCATTGAAACCTATTGTATGGGATAAGGGGATTCATTTATGGCACAAATCAAATTGCTTTGAGTTTTGAAGACAATATATAATTGTGTTTAAGTAATTTGTGAAGAAATCTGTTGATTTTTGCACCCTACAACAGGTATTGGTTGGATATGTAGAGATTTGTAACTAATTTAAAATTAGTGAATATTTCCAATCGACAGACCAGAATATATTGGTCTTCTTGAGATAGACCCTGGATGAATTTGTTATATATAGAACTAAATCCTACAACTCATTTATAGGTAGAAAACATCCAGTGGGTGCCAATCGATCTTTATATATAACAATGTTTTTTTATTATATCCGTTATTCGTTACTATGAGATAACTCATGACTGTATATTCTTAACGTATAGGGTAAAAAGGTGCATTCGCTTTAAATGGTGTCATATTAAATGTAAGTTAGGACTACTGCCATCAGATAGCGCTTCCTGTTTGTGGCGTAGACACGATCCATAAGTCATGAAATTTAAGTAGAGCCATTCGATCGGTAGCAACCCCCAAAAAACAGAAATGTTTTATCATTAATACCTTTATTAATATATAGATGGCCCTTCTGGTTTGTGGCTGTGATATTGTATCCACGCTACAACTAAAAGACGTCATCTCATGGCAATTGTCTAAACTAAAGTATAATATTATACCATTTTAACCGATTTCTACTATTTATCCTACTTTAACGGAAAAATACGTTAACGAATATGTAACTGTTATGGTGGTCTGGGGACTCATTTTGTGGACTAAATTATCAAACACATCGAAATACTCATTTCCGACCCTATAAAGTATATATATTATTGATCAGGGTAAAATTCTAAGACGATCTAGCCATGTCCGTCCGTCCGTCCGTCCGTCTGTCCGTCCGTCCGTCCGTCCGTCTGTTGTAATCACGCTATCTTCTGAAGGAATTGAGATAGGGTGCTGAAATTTTGCATAGGGTTGTCTTTTGTCTGCAGGCAGGTCAAGTTCGAAGATGGGATATATCGGTCCACGTGTAGGCATAGCTCCCATATAACAGTACCTCCCAAATTTCGGTATTTTGGGGTTCTTGAGCTCGTTTTTCAACCGAATACGCTGAAAATTGGTACATTGAGTTCTTATTGGGTACTGAATGTCTCCACAAAAAATTATAAATATAGGTCCACTTTTTCTGGTAGCCCCCATATAACGGTACCTCCTAATTTTCAGTATTTTGGGGGTTTTGATCGTATTTTTCCACCGAATTGGCTGTAATTTAGTATTTTGAGTTCTTAATAGGTACCAAATCTCTCTACAAAAAATTATGTATATAGGTACATTTTTTCGGATAGCCCCCATATAAGGGTACCCCCAATTTTCGGTATTTTGGGGTTCTTGAGCGCGTTTTTCAACCGAATACGCTGAAATTTAATACATTGGGTTCTTAATAGGTACAAAATCTCTCCACAAAAAATTATAAATATAGGTCAATTTTTTCGGATATCCCCCATATACGGATACCCCCCAATTTTTGGTATTTTGGGGTTCTTGAGCGCGTTTTTCTACCGAATACGCTGAAATTTGGTACATTGAGTTCTTAATAGTTTCCAAATCTCTCCACAAAATATTATGAATATAGGTCTATTTTTTCGGATAGCCCCCATATAAGGGTACCCCTAATTTTCGGTATTTTGGGGTTCTTGAGCGCGTTTTTCAACCGAATACGCTGAAATTTAATACATTGGGTTCTTAATAGGTACAAAATCTCTCCACAAAAAATTATAAATATAGGTCAATTTTTTCGGATATCCCCCATATACGGATACCCCCCAATTTTTGGTATTTTGGGGTTCTTGAGCGCGTTTTTCTACCGAATACGCTGAAATTTGGTACATTGAGTTCTTAATAGTTTCCAAATCTCTCCACAAAATATTATGAATATAGGTCCATTTTTTCGGATAGCCCCCATATAAGGGTACCCCCAATTTTCGGTATTTTGGGGTTCTTGAGCGCCGTTTTCAACCGAATTTGCTGCAATTTGGTATTTTGTAGTGGTATATGGTAACAAATCTCCCTACCAAAAATTATTAATATTCGCCCCCTTTTTGGGGTAGTCCCCATATACCCCCTTTTTTATATTAAAATATTTATCTGATTTGTTGCGCGTTTTGGGTTTGGTTCTAAGACCCTTTTGTAATCATTTCAACTGCGGAGGATAGAGAGATAAAAAATTAGAACGTTAGGTTCGGTAGTGAACTATAGCCGCATTTAGACCTAGCCCCTGATTGGAGGTTCCAGAAGGAGTGGACCGATATTCCCCATCTTCGAATTTGAACTAAGTTTGGAAGAAATAATAAGATGGGCAAAGTTCGGATGAAATCTAAATTTTCTGAAACGGATTTGGTCCAAAGAAACATGGGGTCTAGAACCAATATTTCGATGAGGCACATTTTCACCGTGTGAAAGTGTATACACACTAATTAGCCATAAGGCTGAGGGTATAATTATCCTTTAAAATTTTCTAAAATTTGTATTATGGTTTACATAATCCGTTTTTAGAAATGTCGGTATAGGTGCACTTTTTGGTATGTTCCCTATATTTTCATTTATAGTACCTGTCAATATATCTATGGTGGAGGGTATCCAAAGTTCGGCCCGGCCGAACTTACCGCTTTTTCACTTGTTATATAACAGATTTTTATATAACAGTTGTGTCTCAATGTAATTAGATATTGAGAACACTGATAGGTCCCTTGCACATTTTGTCTTCCGTTTAGGGTTAGTCATCAAGAGTGCCATCAGGTATATGCAAGCTATCAAAGTACCGTTGGGTCTCAATTTAGTTTAGCCATCAAGGGTGCGACAGGACTATTAATTTTTTTCAAACCCGTAAATCGGCTTGGTCTCAATTTAAGGTCGTGAAATTTTTTGTACAGCGTGGATAGGATTCTGGTCGTGCATTTTATTATAGCCGTGATCGGTTGAGTCTCAATTCAATGTTAGTTACCAAGGGTGCCAACAACTCTCTCACATCGTATGATATATATTCGAAGAGGCCGCAATTTCAAGTTAGTCGTCAGTTTTTTGGTCATGGGTCTCAATTTCGTGTTGGTCGTCAAGTATGCCGTCAGGTCTCTCGTATCTGTTAATACCTATTCTAATAGAGAGCTGCTGGTTCCCAACTTGGGTTTAGTCGTCAACAGTGTAATGAAATTGATGGCCGTTGTGTATCAACGTTGGTCGTCAAGAGTAAGATAACAGAGAACAGTTGGGTCTCAAAGTAATGTTGGTCATTAAACGTGCCTACAGGTCTATCGCAGGTGTCACATTCGATAGCCTTTATAAGTCGCCCACGCATGTCACAGCTATTGCCAATAAGATCAGGAGCAGAAAAAAGGTTCTCAACTTGTTAACAACATAAACAGCAATAGGCTTGTCTGTGCTAAACTATGCTGCGCCATTGTGGATCGTTAACGTCAGTGCAACGCAGTGGAAAAGTATTCAATCCTATCGGAATTTCCCCCTTAGGACTGCAACATGGTGACTCCTCAAGGAGTCATGAGGAGATACCCTGTTGCATTCCTCACTACAAGATGTTGTCGATGCTATACCTGATTGGGTGTTACAGAAGGAGCCATCCACCTAGGCATGTCAGGAAGGATCTTCATGATCTGGAGAGAGAGGTCCAAAGGTACAAAAGGGTGCCTCTAGATCAACAGACCTGTCAGCAGGATTGAGTCTTATTCACATGGATGCAGTTGAGGAAGCAATTCGAGAATATCGTGTGAATACAATCCTCGGTGATCACCCGCCTACAATAGATGCAGAAGAGCAGCGGCTACCTCTACATACCAGAGTGGTCTTGGCACTATTGACATCAGGATGGTGTAGCCGCCTCAACTCATATTGGTCACGAATTGACCTCGCGGCCAATAGCCTTTTTGAACTTGGAGTTAGAAGCAGAACGAGATTAAGAAGAAATACACAGCAGTACAAGCTGGTACAACAACATGTATCTTGCATTAGAGTGCCGGCAATTCTTTTACACTGAGTTTTATGTAAGATTACATATAACCGTTGGGCCCCATCTTAGGGTAAGTCTTCGAATACCGAGGGTGTCTGGGATTCACTCTAGGGTCAGTTGTCAGAGTGCCGACAGTTATCCTGCTAACATAAGCGAGTGCTGTGTGGTATCAATTTGGTCGTCAAGAGTGCCGGAAGGTAATTCCTTAATAAAGTCCAACTTACCCCAAAGTTTCGATATTTTTGAAATTAGCAGTAACTAATATTTTAGGTTGGCATTGGGTGCCAGACCCACTTTGACAGACTTCTTCCCAATTCGTTCGAGCCATTATATCGATGTCATCGGCGTAGGCGGGTAAGATGTGTTGTTTGGTGTACAAAGTGGCTTTTATTTTCACCATTGGGTCTCGTATGACCTTTTCAGCAGGATGTAAAATAATTTCACACGAAAAACGGTCACCGTGTCTGAATCTTCGTTCGGTATTAAGGGGCTTGGATAGGTCCTTTCCGAATTTGAATGCTGATCTTGTGCCTGTTAAAGTTCTCCTGCATAGCCGTATTAATTTCGCAGGAATGCCGAACACCTACATGGCTTTAAACACCTCTGAATGGATAGGGCTGTCAAATGCGGCTTTATAGTCGACGAATAAATTTAATGTGTCGATGTGGGTATTTTTCAGGATATCTGGTAGAGTAAAAATCTGGTCAATGGTGGATTTGCCAGGTCTGAAGCCGCATTGGTATGGTCCAATAATGTCATTGACCATTGGCTTCAGTCGTTCACACAGCACACTGGATATCACTTTATATGCGATGGGAAGAAGACTTATTCCTCTTATTCCTCATCTTGTCTCCTTTTTTGTGCACGGGACAGGTTCCAATCATTGGGCATGCATTCCTCTAGCCACATTGTACTAATCAGCTGGAGCATGATACTGACCAGCATCTGACCACCAGTCTTGAATAGCATCTGCTGCTTTATGCTCCTGTAAATCATAAATCCACAGCCAAATTCATGTCTCGTTTCATAGCAGCTACAGGGCATAATCATCTGATTCACTAACGCCAGTCCCTTTCTATCGCATTTCCTGTAAGGCAATAATATCGGCTTTGTACCTCTTGAGTACATCCGCCAAAGCGAAAACTGCACCTGCACCAACGTGCGCACTTTCCAAGTACAGATTCGCAGATCGTGGTCCCTTATACGTTTGCGGGGTCGTCAACATTAGGAGATTTGGTTTTCTGTTTCGTTGTCTCAAGCCATTTTCTATAGTTCTTATGGATGAACTCGCGGCACATATCAGCTCTCTATTTCAACGGGTGATGAAAATAGCTAACCCAGAGAGGGGAGATCAGTGTCCACAATTGAGATAAAAGAAGGACCAAGCCTGGACTTTGCCATTTTAAAGCCAATACATCACTGAACATTTTCAATATTAGTCCCCGTTTGCTACGTAGCCCCGATTCTAGTCATTTTCGGAATGCCCAAGGTTCTGCCCCATTTTTCTAACCTGGGTGTATGTTGAAATGAATTTATTGGACGCCAGGTAAGAACCCAGGTACCCAATAATTCGTGTCGGACAGAGATCCCTCTCTCTTAATGACGTTATTATTTATTTTTTTTTTTTCATGGACAGGAATAAAAAGAAATGTCATTATTGGGCGCCACTTAAGACTTATACGGTGCCCATATTAGTGCAAATTGATTTTGTGTCGCCCAGGGATGCCTCTATCTCAACATATGTCACATGACGAAATATACTTAGTAGCCCTCGTGATTATCCTATCTTTTCCAAATCCAATTATTTACATATTTCCCTAAAAAATGCATCTCTTATTAAATCTTCCCATCTATTTTTCTACGAAATTTTTCCAATGCACATTAAAACAAAAGTAATCAAAAGTGTCAGAAATGTCTTCAAGGTCTTGGTTGTAGTCTTGAAGATTGAAATAATTCACATTAACACCTGCCAACAATATGGTTATTATGTGAAAACCATTCCCAAAGGGTGTTTACACAGTTCACTTTGGCCTCGGTTATTCTCTTTTTTGGATTGCAACAACAAAAGCAGAGGTTCAACAATAAAAAAAATCTTGAACTCTTTGTTTGGAATTTTTGCTTTGTGTAAAGCTATTACTGTTTGGATTTTTTCGACATTTTCATTCTGTCAGTGGTGTACTGGATGTGGGTACACAAGCACACACCTTCATACATACAAATCAAGCCATATAAATGCATGTCCTTTATGAAGAATTTGAGTACTAAATGAACGCACTTACCCAATCTGCTTGAACACCACAAACGGCTCACACCTCCCCCACCCACACAAACCCTCAACATATACCCACATCGCCCCATTGAGTAATGATTTACACATAGACGTTAGCATTTCAATTTCTCACTTTACAGGATATTCATAGACACAAAGGTACAAGAACACCAAGTTCTCGTCTGTTTTGCATATGTAAGCCTTTGTTGTTGTTGCTGCTGTTCTTGTTGTTGGGTTTTTTATTGTGGCGGAAATTGTGTGTTTTTTAATTCATCAGGAAATTGCCAACATTTTTAATGTTTTTGTATACGGTTGGTGTTTGGTATTGCTGCTGCTGTTGTTGTTCTTCTTGTTGTTGCTGTTACCTATGCTGTGGTGTCAGTGGCTGGTTTTTGTTGTTGTTGCTGCTGTTGTTGTGGTGGAAGTAGTATATTGTATATGTTGGCAATTCATGAGTTGTTGGCCTTATTGTAGCTGTTGCCATTGTTCTTTCCTTTTTTCCGAGCAACACACCACATTCATCAGGATTTACTGTGTGGCTGTATGTGTGTGTTTGTTTTTCTTATAGCTCTGAGTGTAATATATGTGAAAATACAAAACGTTGTTGTTATTATTTAAGTCCGTTTTTTGCTTTAACTCTCTAATCGTGGCAATAGGTGTGAATATATGTATGAGGAAATTTAACTTGGGGAGGATCGCGTTAAGGGTTATGGGAGATAGGGATGATAAAATAGGACTTCAACAGATATAACACACGTCTCAGGGGACCTTATGTAAATGTCGTAAGAAAACGAAGGAAATGCCAGGTTGGCGCAATCATGAAATTGAAAACATTTATTCTATACCAATAAAATATGGTTAAAATTCAGCAGGAATCTAGAATGCCAAATAACAGTCACTGTACAAAAATTCGGATAAAAACTTCAAAATAACAATAATGGGGCTGGACTTTTGTATGTGCACTATCTTCAAATACTGAAAAGAATGCCAATTACAGCTACTTCTGAGGGGAATTGTGGCCAATACAATAATATGAGTGCAATACTCAAAACGTGGAACGTGGAAAAACAGCACCACATAATTTTTGGTAGCTTGAAGATTTTAGCCATATTTCCCCAGAAGTTGCTATAAAATGACATTCTGAATTTTTACAGGGCAAAAACATTTTTTCAGAAATTTATTGGTCCCATTTTCATATCGAAATAGATGTTATTTCCATGTCCTTTTTTCCTATCAATGCACTATCAACGGCAAAAAATAAATATCGTCACTGATTACTAATGTGAAATTCGATTTCGAAAATTTAATAAAATGGATGTCAAATATAGCCGATTTGGTTAAAAAATGTGCTCAGAATCCCTAAAATACCGAACAAGGGGATGGTCTATATGGGGTCTACAGCGAAACTTAAAACAACATTGCTGGTTATTGGTACGAAGATTTCACACCCAACGAGAAATGAAAATACTAAATTAGAGAAACTTCGGGCAATGTGGACTAAAATCTAAAAACAAATTGTTTTCACAACATAAAAAAACTCAAAACTGTTAATAAAAATAATTTGACGCGCAATGTGGACCAGTATGTGCGGGTAATATGGACCATTATGTTAACAGGTAGGATGTGGATGGGTTACGAGAAATGTCTATTCATTGCAATCTTGGATAACAATGAATGCAAAAATATATGGGTTCATGTTTTGGAATAGCCGCCATTTGCGGTATTTTGAAGGTCTTACCTTCATTAACCAACCAAAGCAGCTTTAGTTTCGCATATCGAGTTTTCAAAGGATAAAATTTTCTACGAGGAGGACTTCGTACAAATGTTTTTAATATTGGCCCATGTTTCGAACTAGTCTCTATGAAAGTGAAAGGAAAACAGGTATCAGGCAGCACTGTCATATTTCAAGCATTTTTATGATATGGGGTTGGTCTACATTAAACGCATTGTCCACAATAACTGAGGTTACTCTATGGGAAATGTGGTTAAAAACACACACAAAATACCCAAATTTTGCACAGCTCTTTTATTTGGTCCAAGGACGAACCCTATTGAAATTGGGAAAATCGGTTCAGATTTACATGTAGCTTATGTAAATATTGTACCAAAAACCCAAATTTCAGCAGACTGGCACAACATTTTCCACAACGTACCGAAGTTTCTATAACATAACTTGTGTCAAACTTTGTTGAAATCCTCCGGGTAAAGGGTGCACCAAATTCCCAATGATTGTCTGTTTGTACAGCGTACTGAATTAGGCCCATATTGAAGTCTTGTGGAAATCGGTTCAGACTTAAATATAGCTTTCATATATAGTTCCATCCCATTTTTTCTCAGTGGTGCACCAAACTCCCGTCCGACTTTACTAATTTCCATACTGCTTTTATAATCTTAACCACACTGTGGTACAGGGTATTATGTCTTTGTGTATATGTTTGTAATATAGTTCCTTTTGATAACATGCATAGAATAAACTTCTGAGTTTATTTATGCGAATTTCCCTGAAATCTTGCGAACAAAGTACAGATCGTATTTATGATTCGGTTTTAAATATTGTTCCCATATATATTTCCGTCCAATTTTTCGTAAAGGATGCACCAAACTCCCAATATTTGTCCGACTCAAACAACATTTTGCGTAGCGTACTGACATGAGTACAGTTTGATGTACCTTAAGTTTTGCTGAATTCTGTTCAGATTTAGATATAGCTCCCATATATAGTTTCGTCCGATTTTATGTAAATCGTGCATCAAATTCCCAAGGATTGTCCGATTGCACAGCGTTCTGAATTAGGCCTATATTGATGTATGCGAAGTTTTCTGGAAATCGGTTCAGGCTTAAATATAGTTTTCATATATAGTTTCCTCCGATTTTATCTCAGTGGTGCACCAAACTCCCAAGAATTGTCCCATTGAGACAAAATCTTGCACAGCGTACTGAATTAAGTCCAGTTTAATGTCTATGGAATTTTCTTTCTGAATTCAGTTCAGATTCGGATAACTCTCATATATAGTTTTGTTCGATTTTATGTTATTGGTAACCAAAACTCCCAATATTTGCCCAATTCGGAAGTTTTGTTTAAATCTGATCAGATTTGGATATAGCTCCCATATATATTTTCCTCCAATTTCATGTAAATGTTGCACCGAAGAGCCTATGTTTATTCCATTTATAAGAAATTTGGCAGAGGTGAGTTTAAAGTGATGTGTATTATATTTGAAAAAATCGGTATAGATTTAGATATATCTCCTAAATATATTTTCGTCTGATTTTATATAAAGGGTGCACCTACCTCTGTTCCATATGCGCGAGATAAAATTGTGGACAGCGCACTGTGCTGCATCAGACCAAATGGTATATGCCATGGTTGCTCAATAAGGTCAAAATTTATACATATTTTAAATACATTATTTTCCTCGATGTTATACAAATGGTAAAGAATCCGATTGAAATGCAATTTTTAATAGATATCTGAATGGTATGTGTATGGGGTTTTTAATTGGTTCAAATATCTATGTATATCACACATTTAGTTTTATCCGATTCCAATGGTTCCCTAAAGATTATATGTATGTTCTATCTACAGAATATTGTATATATTAGCATCTCTTGTATGTATCCAAAGAGGTGAAGGGTATCATATAGCCGGCGCCGTCTGTCTAATTCCTGACCATAGTGCTGAGGAACACAAGTTATAAGAAAATATTTAACAGTGGTAAAGATACAGACTTTTGTTCAGGAAAACGATTTTGAACCAGTGTGACTGTAATTTGACTCTAGGATTTTTTAGGTAAATGATAAATTTCTTTCCCGCAAATTGTCAATATAGGACAATGTTTTTAAGCATCATTCGTAATGTTCGGGCTTAGTTGTTGATATGTTGAAGTACATAGGGAACTTTTCAAAACTGGGCATCTCTTTAAGAACTTATTACCAGAGAGTCTGATCAGCTTATCCGTCCTTAAAGTCGAGACCAGGATAAATACTCTTGGCGAAGAAGGTAATATGATATTTGGATAAGTACTCTAGGTGGGGCATGTGCCAGGGTCATTGGCGAGTTAGAGGCCTAAAAATTAATCTCACAACAAGTGAGATATGAATGATAAACCTATACTGTGCTTATGTGGATATATATTCTAAAATGAGTCAAAATATATTACAAGATTTTACTTAAAGATACCTTAACAAGAACTCAAGAAATGATACGGACGGATTCTGCTTCAAGAGACCTTAAGTGGTACTCAAGAACCCAAAAACCGATATAAGAAACCAACCAAGGATACGGAAGGAGGTCGAAGGAATCATCAAATATATATACTACAACATTTTTTTGAAATATACTTTAATAAGTATTCAAGCAAGGATGCGAACGGATTTTACTCAAAAAAAGATACGAAATCAGGAATACTACAGGATTCTACTAATCTCCCAGTTCTACTAACCTCCCTGGGCATGGATAAGTACATTAGGACAGCTTTTGAAATTTCTTCAAGTTCGGGACTTAACTGAGGTCTATGATTCTTTTGTGGTTTTGCTCTGAATGAAAAATGGTTAAATTATTTTTGAATGATTAAAACCCCAGCCTAAGATAATTTTCCGAAATCATCATCCCTCTACACCCTATTACCACAAGCAATTCAGATATTTTCAAAACAATTTCGTTTTGTTTTTTATAAAATGTTTGTATCTAAAATTTCCATTTTGTATATACGACAAGAATTTATTGTCTTGTTTAGAACAATTTTTTTTAACGACCAATATTTTTGTTGGTCCTAAAATAATAAAAACAATGCTGAAATGCCAGTAACAACAATAAACATTGCTGCTGTTGTCGCCGATGCTTGTTGGAGGGGGGAATGTTACATTCTGTTCTTTTTTGTTTTCTCTGAATTTGGCTTAATGTTTCATCTGCCTGCCTGTTGAAATTGAAAGTTGTCAAGTGGTTAAAAGGCAAACAAAAAATGGAAAAAGCAGCAAATATGAACAATAGCATTTTTACATAAAAGTGTCACTCACCAGTGACATTAACGAGGCATGTAACATGTGTGTTAATGGATAGAAATTTTGGACTAAAACCACACTCACACACAGGCACACATAAGTACAGGTACATGGAAACGCTTTCCAATAGACATATTTCGGATTTTTTGTTTTCGCCAGAAAAAACGTCGTCTATTGATGACAATGGTCCGTGGGGAAATATAAAAAGCTTAGTTCGTTTATTGATATGGACAGTGGGGATTTCAAGGTTAGCGAAATAAATTTCATGTGAATTTTAAGAAATTTATAGGTAGTTAAATAACACATGTGTCTATATTGTTGAAAGAAAGTTATTCTAAGAACTTGTAATGAAATAAAACGTTTTACATTAGCATACAAACACAATTTACAACCAGTAAGGAAAGTAGTAAAGTCGGACTGGGCCGACTATATGATTCACCACATTCACCACTTTGGGTATATTCTACATATGTATCCTAAAAACTGCATGTCTATGTTCCCTCTTTCTCCAATCTATCCTAACTTTAATTTCATTCGAGCAGATTTAGAGCCGCCTGCTTAACATGGGGAAAATTTATGGAAAACGATTTATAGCAAAATTGATACACGCTATTCGGTACGCCGCGTTGTTAAAAATATAATCTATCTGTGGGAGCTATTTCTAAGTCTGTGCAAATCGAAGGATATATAGGAACCTTGGTGCACCATTTACATAAAATCGGACCAAAATATATATGGGAGATATGTCGGAATCTAAACCGATTTTCCTGACACTCATCATTCTAGACTCAATTCAGTACGTTATGCCAAATTCGTGCAAATCGAAGGATATAAAGGGACTTTGGTGCATTTTTTACCTAAAATCGGATAAAAATATATATCTAAATCTCAACCGATTTTCACGAAATTTAACACACATCGTTTTAGACTTAATTCAGTACGCTGTGGCAAATTTCGTGCAAATCGAAGGATATTTAAGGACGTTGGCGCATCATTTACATAAAATCAGATGAGCATATATATGGGAGATATATCGAAATCTCGACCGATTTTCCCGAAACTCATCATTTTAGACGCAATTTATAACGCTAAGCCAAATTTTGTGCAAATCGAAGCATATAAAAGGACTTTGATGCACTATTTACCTAAAATCGGACGAACATATATATGGGATCAATATCTAAATCTGAACCGATTTTCACAAAATTTAACACACATCGTTCTAGACTTAATTCAGTACGCTATGCCAAATTTCGTGCAAATCGAAGTATATATAGAGACTTTGGAACACCATTTACCTTAAATCGGACGAAAATATATATGGGAGCTATATCCAAATCTGAACCGATTTTCAGGAAACTTGACACACATCGTTCTAGACTTAATTCAGTACGCTATGCCAAATTTCGTGCAAATCTAAGTATATATAGAAACTTTGGTACACCATTTACCTTAAATCGGACGAAAATATATATGGGAGCTATATCCAATATTGATTTTCACGAAACTTAAGACGCATCATTCTAGACCTAATTCATTAAGCTGTGCCAAATTTCGTGCAAATCGAATGATATATAGGGACTTTGGTACGCAATTTACCTTAAATCGGACGAAAATATATATGGGAGCTATATCCAATATCGATTTTCACGAAACTTAACACACATCATTCTAGACCTAATTCATTAAGCTGTGCCAAATTTCGTGCAAATCGAATGATATATAGGGACTTTGGTACGCAATTTACCTAAAATCGGACGAATATATATATGGGAGCTATATCCAAATCTGAACCGATTTTCACGAAACTTTGCACACATTATTCTAGACCTAATTCATTACTCTGTACCA
>NW_026880171.1:0-2987 GCF_032173495.1 Musca vetustissima
AGTCTGCCAAAGTAGGTCTGGCAGTAAACGCGCTAGGCGTCCAGTAGACTCGGACGAACTTGGGAATTACAGCATCGAGGTAGTCAAAGATTTTATATACCGCCATAAAAAAGTAATGACATCAGTTTTGAAATACGAAGGAGAATAGTGTTGGCCAATAGATGCAACTGTGGTCTGAGTAAGAAACTCAAAAGCAAGGTCTCCTCTCGCCAGACCAAATTCACACTCTACAAGACCCTGATATTACCCGTGCTGTTGTATACATCTGAACCATGGCTCTATAGATAATTTGCCCTACTTTTAAGGCAAATATTAATAACGGCGGTGTTAAACGATTATTTGACTTGTTAAATTATTTATATGTACAAGAAAGAGAAAAAGCAGATTTCCATAGTAGAAACCGGATATAACGAACAACAGTTATAAGCAACTACACATATAATGAACAATGCTAATTCTTTTTCGTGTATTTTCAGTAGTTTTCTTATCCACAACAAACGGTTGAAAACGATTAGGGTATTAAATTAAAAATTAAAAACGATTAGTAGTAAATTAGGTTTTTAAAGGAATAATTATTACAAGGTTGTATGCTTTTGCAAAATGCATTAATAAAACATAATTCACTACCTAATTATACTTCCTTAAATTTTTAATATGTAAAAGAGAGATAGAACAATGCTTACTACAGGCGAGCACGATATAATGAACAACATTTTATTGTTGTTATTGCAAACTTTACTTGCGGGGACGTTGTGAATAACAATATGTTTCTTTGCTTTTATTTCCTTCATCAAACCAAATATCGAAAATTTTATTGTTGTTTATTCTAAAGTTTCCCACAAAAAAAAAAACTGATATATCATGAAAGACGAAAAAATCGCAATTTGAGACCTATTGGAATCAATTAAGAAAGCTTTCACTAATATATTTCCGTTGTCAAAAGATCAGACAAATTCAAAAATTTTAGTAAAAGTTTATCTAAAATGACAATGACAAATAAACACATTTCTTTATTTTATATTCAACTATGTAAATTTTGAATCGCTATACAAACGTATTAACAAATGTTAAATCTATATATATATATATATAAAAGAGCTTAGACCAAACGGCTAAAGCTAGAACCTTGAAATTTTCAGTGAGGGTTGCTGTTGGTGTGTAGGCGTGAGATAAGGCTGGGTTTTTGGAAATTCAAACTAGAAGGGTACGAAAAGTACTAAAATGTACCAAATATGGTACCATGACATGTGGGTCATTGATGGAATGTTAGAAAGATGTACAAAGTATACTAAAAGTACTAAACTTTACTAAAATTAGTTCTAATTGTATATATATTGAGCATATATAGCTAGAATCTTGAAATTTTACATGGAATACAGGTTGGGAAGAGGTGTTGATGTATGGGAATGGTTTATGAAATTAGTACATATTTATATAAAAAGTACAAAATGGTACTAAATTTAGTACTGTTTGCGTTTAAATGAGTGTATAGAGATGGAAGCCTGAAAATCGGAATTAGGACTACTATTGTAGTACAGGATTGAGGTAGCTTTAAATCATACTTATGTGTACGAAAAGTACTAAATGGTACTAAATTTGGTGCATGTTGGATTTAGGTGAACAGATAGAGCTGATGTCTTTAAATTGGGAATTAAAATGGCTGTTGGAGTGTAGGATTGAGGTAGTTTAGGAGTCGTAGTAGTAAGTCGTACTTACTGGTACGAAAAGTTGTATGGTACTAAATTAAGTACAATTTCGATTTTGCTTGAAATGATAGAGCTAAAAACCTGAAATTTGGAAGTAACATAACTGTTGCAGATTGAGCTATAGACATATCTATGGAAATATGTATTTATGTGTACGAAAAGTACTAAACGAAACTAAATTTGGTACAATTTGGATTTGACGAATGGAGAGATCTGGAAACCTAACATTTGGAATAATGGTTGCTGTTGGAATATAGAAATGACATAAGGAAGCATAGTACTTATGTGTACTAAATGGTACTATATTTGGTACAACTTAATTATGTGTGAACGGATACAGCTGGACTCCAGAATTTTCGTATTAAAATTACTGTTGGAGTGTAGGATAAAAGTACTAACTTGTACCAAATGGTTTACAAATTGTTTTTGTGTGGACGGAATGAATTAATAAAACAGTTTGAGAGCAGGATTTAGATATGTCGGTAGTTTTGAAAATTCGCAATACGTGTACTAAATGGTACTAAATTTGGTACAATTTAGATTTGAGTGAACGGATAGATATGCAAAACTTTAATTTTGAATGAAAGATTACAGAATTAAGGTAGTATTGGAATTACGTACTTATGGATACGAGAAGCACTAAATGGTACTAAATATGGTACAATTCGTTTTGTGTGAGCGGGAATCATAAAATTTGTAATTAAAATTATGGATTCGATTGTAGGATGAGACATGGAGTTAGTTCTAACCAGTGAGCGGAGCAATATAGTCGGCCGGGGCCGACCACACGATACCCCACACAACTACCACGAACTCTAACTTTCAGAGGATGTTTATTCCGAGTCTGAGTAATATTTCGTGATATTTGCCCCCTCTTGTCCGATTAGAGGTTAACAACACCTTCTTTCTTACTTTTTTTCAATATTCAGTACAGTCCCTCTAATTACTTCTCAAGGTTACCTTCACGGTGGGTTGTGTTGTGATTTTCGGATTATACTCTACTCGAAAACACACAAAAAATTATGTTTTCCGTCCAAAATTTTAATCTGATCATCACCGAAAATTGTAGGCGTTGTTCTTGACTATAACTGGAACTTCATGAAAAATTTCAAAGCCATCAGCGCGATATTTCTCCCTCTAATGTGGTAATGGGTTACTAAATAATAATTGAATACGTAAGCACCTGTAAATATTTGACTGTAACTCCCACATCTGAGTAGATACATCACTATAATTGGTATCAATTTAAAGGCCAACCACTCCTCTTGGATATGCTATCAA
>NW_026880172.1:0-29597 GCF_032173495.1 Musca vetustissima
GAACGAATCGCGGAAGCGAATGAATCGCAGGTTGAAGGCCTCGGCTATGTTCGGTACAAGGCATTGCGATTTCGGGCACTGCCACAAGTTAATTTCGCTCGTACTTGGCTTAACTCCAGCACTCGACAATGTCTACCGATGAAAACTTAAACACTTATCTATACGACAACAAAGAGAATGAGAATTACTCTTCCATATCTCGACACTATTTATACCCTTTCCCACACTGTGGTACAGGTTATTATGTCTTTGTGCATATGTTTGAAACATATAGATAGACCCATTGTTCCTTTTGAGAATATGCATTGAATCACTTTCTGAGTCGATTTATGCATGTCCGTCCGTCTGTTGATGTTAAATTGTAAACAAAGTACAGGTCGCATTTATAATCCAATTTGGCTGAAATTTGGTACAGCTCATTTATTTGGCCCAAGGACGAACCCTATTGAAATTGGGAAAAATCGGTTCAGATTTAGATATAGCTCCCATATATATTTTTGTCCGATTTACGGATTTTAGTCCCTGCAAATCATACGATTTGCACGAATTTTTGCATAGCGTACTGAATTAAGTCCAGAGTGATGTGTGCCAAGTTTCGTAAAAATCGGTTCAGATTTCGATATACCTCCCATATATAGTTTCGTCCGATTTTTGGTAAATGGCCTCCAATGCCCTGGAATTCTTTCGATTTGCACGAATTTTGGCATATCGTGCTGAATTACGTCCAGAATGATGTGTGTTATGTTTCCTAAAAATCGGTTCAGATTTAGATATAGCTCCTATATATAGTTTCGCCCGATTTTTTGTAAATGGTGCACCAAAGTCCCTGAAAATCTTTCGATTTGCACGAATTTTGGCATAGCGTACTGAATTAAGTGTAGAAAGACGTGTGCCAAGTTTTGTGAAAATCGGTTCAGATTTAGATATAGCTCCCATATATATTTTCGTCCGATTTTACGTAAATGGTGCACCAAAGTCCCTGAAAATCCTTCGATTTGCACGAATTTTTGGCATAGTTCACTAAATTAAGTCTAGAAAGTCGTGTGCTAATTTTTGTGAAAATCGGTTCAGATTTAGATATAGCTCACATATATATTTTCGCCCGATTTTATGTGAATGGTGCACTAAAGATCCATAGCTAGGACGATTGACACAACGTACTGAAGTTAATATAAATTAATCTCTGATAAGTTTCCTTGAAATCGGTTCAGATATAGATATGGCATGGCTTCCATATATAATTTCGACTTATTCATGTTAATTGTACACCAAATAATCAATGAGTGTCTGATTGAGATATAGTTTAATCTCACAGTGCAGCATACCGAATAGCGTGTGTCAAGTTTGCTCTAAAACGGTTTACAAAATTTAGCATAGGTTGCAGAATGATATGTGTAGGGATTAATGTCAGTCGGTTCAGATATAGATATTTAAGTTCGTTCAATTTCATGTCAATTTACCTTCGAAAAATCGACGTCTTTTAGGATACATATGTTGAATATACCCAAAGTGGTGAAGGGTATCATGTAGTCGGCCCAGTTCGACTTTTTTGTTGAGTTTGTTCAGTTATTGTTGTTGAGTTTGTTACTGAATACAGGTATTCTAATACTATATTAATGAGGGGTATATATTAAAGTGGTGTGTAATGCAATATAGCGGTCATATTACAATTGTTATATTATTTTGATAAGAATAGCTATAGAATGTCAATTTTGCTTTACTTATGAATATATTTGCCCAAATTCCCGTGCATTTTTTTGGGGGGTTTTGTCCCTATTTCTAACCAAAAAGGTTCCAATTTGCCATTTCATACCATCTATATGTAATATTATAGACGTATAAAGACTTCAAGAAACAGAAGGACCTTTCACCTGTCTAAAATTAGATGATACCTTCATCTGAAGGTTATAACAATTCAATTTTTTACAATGGTTACAATCGGAGTTCTACGTCTTTAAATGGGAGATTTTAAACTTATTTCCAAATATTTCGTTGTAATTGTGAATAATAAAATCACCCCTTTCCCGTCCTTTCTAGTGAACAATACTGTTTCGTTTAATCCTTAAGAAGCACACTTGCCGTTACTTGATGCTGATACCATAAATCGGCTATAACTCCAATGGGAGTCGAGATTTTCAGTTGAAATTTGAAACGTTCTCTAAACGAATTGCTATTTTGGGTTCTCAATGTACCAAAAATTACTAATATTGACCCAAGTTTCAGGGTAGCCCCCATATAACGGTACCCCGAATTGGCTGTAATTCGTTATTTTGGGTTCTCATTGTAGAGCACATCTCCGTACTAATTTTTTTTTATACCCTCCACCATAGTATGGAGGGTATATTAGTTTTGTTTTTCCGTCTGTAACGCATCGAAATAATCATTTCCGACCCTATAAAGTATATATATTCTTGATCAGCGTAAAATTCTAAGACGATCTTAGCATGTCCGTCTGTCTGTTGTAATCACTCTAGCGTCTAAACGAATTGAGATAGAGCGCCAAAATTTTGTATAGAGTCGTCTTTTGTCTGCAGGCAGGTCAAGTTCGAAGATGGGCTATATCGGTCCACGTTTAGGCATAGCTCCCATATAAGGGTACCTCCCAATTTTCGGTATTTTGGGGTTCTTGAGCGTGTTATTCAACTGAATTCGCTGAAATTTGGTACATTGGGTTCTTATTGGGTACCAAATGTCCCCACTAAAATTATAAATATATGTCCGCTTTTTCTGGTAGCCCCCATATATGGGTACCTCCCCATTTCCAGTTTTTGGGGGGTTTTGACCAGATTTTTTCACCTAATTGGCTGTAATTTAATAATTTGAGTTCATATTGGGTATAAAATCTCCTCACAAAAAATTATAAACATAGGTCAATTTTTTCGGATAGACCCCATATAAGGGTACCCCCAATTTTTCGATATTTTGGGGGCTTTGATCGCATTTTTCTACCGAATTCGTTGAAATTCGGTACTTTGAGTTCTTATTGGGTAGCAAATCTCTCTACTAAAAATTATAAATATAGGTCCATTTTTTCGGTTAGGCCTCATATAATGGTACCCCCCAATTTTCGGTATTTTAGGGTTCTTGAGCGCGGTTTTCAACGGAATGCGCTGAAATTTGGTATTATTAATATTCACCGCTTTTTAGGGGTAGTCCCCATATTACCCCTTTTTATATTAAAACAGTTATTTGATATTTTCCGTGTGTTGCGGTTGGGTAGTCTAAAGATATTGTGATAAAAAAACTCAAACATGATGATAATGGAATATATCGGCAGACATTTGGGCATATCATCAATATAGTGATACCTCCTGAAGGAAAGAATTGAGATAAACAATTAAAATATTTGGTTCAAAATTGACATATACCGGTCATTAATAAGGCATAGCCCTCATATAATGATATCCCTAAATATTCACTATTTCCTACACTATGTAATCAATATTGGTCCCCCTTTAGGCATAGCCTCATATAACTTTGTAATCTAAATTACAGTAGTTTGAGGATTTTATACTCTACCATGCGTTATCAATATCAGTCCACTTTTTGGATCTTACAGATTTTAGGAAAAATCCCCAATAAAAATTGCTGAAGTGTGTATTTGATGTACATAATGGTTTACATAAATCGGCTTGTAGAATTATCGGTATATGCCCACTTTTTGGTATGTTCCCTATATTTTCATTGCATGTATCTGTCAGTATAACTAACTATATAAAGTTCGGCCCGGCCGAACTTAATGCTTTTTCACTTGTTTTATATTGACCCATGTTTAAGGTTAGCCCTCATAATATGGTCCCCTCAATATGGCAATTTTTTACACCTTTTTTATCAAATTGGCTGTAATTTGCAATAATTTGCAATCTCTGCAATAAAAATTAATATTGCCCCATTTCGGTATTTTTAGAATTTTGGACACTTTTTACAAATAACAATATTGATCACCGTTTTATTATATCCCTATATTATGTTAGCTCCACTATTAGATATTTTGAGCATTTCAATCAGATTTTTGTACGTATATTTTGGTATGTTCAAGTTTATATTATAACATGAGTTTTCTCCTAGGAGCCCTAACACTTACTGAAGACAATCAAGAATATATTGCCAATATTTTATAGTTTAAATTTCTAAAAACAAAAACAGTTTGTTTTGAGACCTATAATACGTTTACATTGTACCGGATTTCGTTAACCCAGTGGGTTTCAATTGTCAATTTCTTTGAATATATGCCAAATAAATCCACATACATTAGGTTAACCCGGTAAAAAGTTCTAAAGTAAATTACGTTTTATAGTGGAATTTTATTTAGAATGCTTTATTCCTTGACACTATGAATTTTGATATTTTGTTTCAAATTAACGCCAACATATTCATAAATATATACAGTATTTTTCGGTTAATTGCACATAAAAATTTGCACAATTTTTTTTTCAATTAACCGAGGAACCAATTATCCGATACCCGCTTAATTGAACTGTTTGTTCAATTACAGAAATCACGCATTATTGGGTGAAATTAATTTCTAATATTATTGCCAAAGAATTTCGCGAAACATAGTACAAAAAATTCTAGACTAAATTTAGAAAATATATATGGAGGCTATATCTAAATCTGAACAGATTTTCACGAAACTTAGCACACATCATTCTAGACTCAATTCAGTACGCTATTCCAAATTACCTGCAAATCGAAAGGTATATAGGGGCTTCGGTGAACCATTTACCTAAAATCGGACGAAAATATATTCGGGAGCTATATCTAAATTTTAACCGATTTATCTCAATTTGATCAATTAAGCGGGGAAACCAATTAACCGTAGGGTCAATTAACCGAAAAATACTGTATTACATAAAATATTATGCAGAGTATTTTTATCTTCAGTATCGTCGTTCTTAAATGACATCTGGTGGGAAAAATTAGTACAACTGGGAATAACATACGATTTTTGAAGTTTTTCGAGTTTTGGTCTATTCTGAGACAAATAGTAAAACTTTATGGGAAATATTCTGACCTGTTATAACCTCATTTTAAATGAGTTTTCAATCATTTCTGGACAAAGGGCCTGAAAAGACCCCTTCAAAGCCTTATTTGGTTGAGAAACCACGTTTTTTGAGCCGAATCTGTAATTTCGTTTTGACATAGGGTAAAGTAGATCCAAACAAAAATGTCCAGTTGGGTATAATCTCCATGTAAACAAATCAGGTAGCATTTTGCGGGGATACCTCATCGATGAAAATGTTCAACATAAGTCCATTTTTTTGTCCCTTGTCCCATTTTTAGTATATCAAGTCTCACTTTTCAACTGAATTGTCCTACCCAATTTATTGGTGTATTTCAGTTCTTATCCGGATTTTCCAAACGAAGTGGTTGTAATTTGTTATTTTGTGTTCTTAAAAACTAATCACAAAGTTTTTTAATGTATGCTGACATACCCCCCAAATAAAGGTTTCGCCTCATTTTTGCTTTTTGAATGTTTAGTTTATTATTTTGGAGAGGGTATAAACATTTCGAAAGTTGTTTATTTCCAAAAATAGTTTCATGAATAATTTGTCATGGCCAAAGTTACCCCTTCTACTTTCAGTTATATTTCAAATAAACTGCTAGATTCAATCGAAAAAAAAGTTCTTCAGTTTTATTGTTATGTAGTTATAACATTTAACACATTTCCCTTACTAATAGGTGCAATGTACACTCAACATTTTCGTATCCGCAAATAATATCATATGCATATTGCGAAATAAAATGTTTTCACATAAAAACGTAATTTATAACAAATATTAATAAATTTCTATAAATAAAATAATTAACATTTGTATACACAAGTAAATTGCACATTATGCATTTCAATTCGGTGGACTTCCTTCCGCTTTTGTTATTAATTTCAAAGACATACTCCACCCAAATTAACCACCTTCTTGTATAGGAAATACAAATAAAACACAACAGGGCACATGATATGTTGTTGTACTTTTAAATATACAAATTAATTTTATTATAATTACCTCCGAAATTGACATTCAGAAATTGTTTATTAAAAATAAATGTCCATTTGATTAATGATTTCTTTGTTGGAGAATCAACATTTTGTGGTTAATAATTTGTCAATATTTTTGGAAGCTTTCGGTTGGCTTTAATTGACATAATTACATGTAAGTCTATTCTTTTTGAAAATATCAACAACAATTAAATTTGACTTTTACATAAATTGTAATTAATCATTATTTTCGATTGTTGAAATAATTTGTTTTGGGTTATTTTTTGTAATGGCTGACTAAGACATTTTAAAGTTCATGTTAGAAGTTGCGTTTATTAACATTTGCCCCCATCATTGGGATCATTTGAACCAGGTAAATGCCCACAAGCCAGTACGGAACTGTTGAAAATTTTGTATTTCACATCATTTGTAAAAAATTGAAATAAACATGTCAATGATTTTATGACCAGCAAACAAACGTTTGTCATACCATAATTCAATGATTTAAATTTTAAATTAAAATGTATTTTTTGTGGGCGTATTCTTGTTTAAAAATTTCAACACCAACAGTTCACTGTCGTTGTTTTTGGACATACGAAATTATTGTATATATTTCATATCATGTCATCGCATATCTCTTTACATAAAGTTATTATTTTTAAATTGCCTATTTTGAATCAATTTAGTTTTTTAACCTCTTCCTGGTGATGCAGGACACTTGACCACCTTTGGTATAGGCGATTCATTTTGGCTTTATGGGTTTCAGTCATATTTTCCAAGCGAACTGAATACAGTTTGCAGAAAACTATCAAAAAAGGCCCCCTTTGAGCTAAACTGCTCGATGTATCTTGATCGTTAATGGTTAAACTCACTTGTTGAATCAATAGTGGCCTGGAGATTCCGCAATCCCTAGGCCACTATTGATTCAACATAATATTAGTATAAGTTTTCTCCGATATTGAGTGTCAAATTTACTTCGTCCTATTGACTTAATGTACTGCAGGCAATGTTGAACCAGTCTTTATACTCAAAAAAGATATACATCTTTTGTATTATTAAGTTTAGAGTTAATACCCGAAATTGTCCTCCTGACTTACGAGTAGGGGAGACTGGGGCACCTTCGGCAATCGCGTTTTCGATATGAAGCTCTCACCGTACATCGCTAGTTTCGATAAATAGGTATCGATTATCGAAATAAATAACTGTCGCAAAATTTGAAATCTCTAGCTAATAAACTTATTTAGATGCACGGTTTTTTGTGTTTTTACAGATGTTTTTGTAATATTTCCATTCCATTTCTTTTTTTTAAATTTTATGGCAGTATTATTAAAATGTCGTTCATTACAATGAGAATTCTTATAAAAATAATTAAAAATATAATGTTTCTAGAAGATTGATAGAAAAAAAAGAAAAAACTATAAAAATTTGGGGTAGATTCGGCATTTTAAAGTGGGGCACATTCGGCCATATATATATATATATAGTGCAATATTATTTCCTTAAAATGTTTTTGAGTTTGTCTTTAAAAATAATCCTTAAATATCGTTCGAAATTACATATATAAGATGAAATGTACTTGTACTGTCGAAAACACGATAGAATAAAGCTATTTCTTATAGTGTGTGTGATCTTGAGACGTTAACGTCCGCCCCTAGAAGATATAGCCTTAAAAGTCAAATTTTGAGTCGCATATTAAAACAAAATAGAACCTTTAGTGGATCTGAATTTCAACTAGACTGATAGCGGCGATAATTACCAGGCAATGTCTATGGTACCGAATGTGCCCAATCAAATGCCAAAGACTTTTTTTACAAAACTGTAAACATTTGTAATTTGTTATATGTTTTGGTACTAATTTTTTAAAATTATGTATCAGAGGACAATAATCATCCATAAAGTTTTTATATCTGTTGAATAAGTACTGAGATATAGAGAACTAAACAAAAAGTGCCGAAGGTGCCCCAGTCTCATCAATGATATACATAAATTGTCAGGGTATAAAACTTTTGTGTAAATTATAGAAACATAAACGTTTTAAATTACCGATATTGACAATCTGTAAAGAAAAAATTCTACACAATAATAATCGTGCCGAAATTTTAACAAGGATTTATCTGATTTTAATCAACCATAAATTGCATTTATTTTCCGTTGATCTTTGCCGAATATTGTTGCATTAAAATATTGGCAGCAGGTTGATCTTGATAATTAAGTCGTTAAATGTATCAATTGTTCGGACATATGTAAGTGATTGAACGACTGGAGTAATAAATCTTATTTGATAACAGTATCCGAAAACCGAAGAAAAACCTGTATAAATGTTATTAAAATATTTTTAGAAGGATATTTCGTAGGTGAAAGGTCTTCTGAAAGAACGTAAGTAAGGTAAGTACTTCAGCTTCTAAAGTAATACTATTTGGGAAGAATAAATAATACCTTCCCTGTTGTTTTGATTAAAACTAGTAAACACGACATTGACAGGCTGCAAATTGTGCATCCAGTTACATTTATCTTACTAGTGGGCATGCTTTGAAAACATTCTATGTAGATGTTAAAGCCATCAAAAATACAAAGAATGGTTTATATGGGGGCGGTACTAAAATATAAAAATTCGAAAATGCCGAAACTGAAATTTTTTTTGAGAATATATTCACAAACAATTTAGAATGAAAATTTGCAGTCAATTTGGTTGGAAGATGCGTTTAGGACCATAAAAATACCTAAAACTAAAAATACCTGAAACATAAGGCAGGAGATATAAAGAACCCTATTTTCTTTACCAAACATCCTAGGATGACTACTATACACACAGTCAGTACTAAGTTGTTGTCTCGCGCCATCTGACATATCATGAACATTTATGTGTGAATATTATTCGCAACTTTCGAAACAAAAAAGAGTCGCTGAACTGAACAACAGTCGGCTGTTCGGCGAAACCGCTAAAAAGATTTTCCGAGATTTTCACTGTACGCTATGTCATCCAATGGAAGCAATATTAGCTATTTTAACTTCTAAAATTCTGCGTGGATGTACGTCATAGCATACAAAATAATCATACATCTGAAATAATATATATTGCCTACGTTACGGGAGAACTGTATTTGAATGAAAAAAGTCGATTACAAATTGTAAATACAAAAATGTCTTGAAAATAATACAATTAACATTAAACGAGTAAAAACGTCGTTAAGTTCGGCATTCAAAAAGCCTTAAATCGGTCGCAACCTTTATATGGGACTTTGTTATTGCATTATTTGGTAGTAAGTAGGTTTGGTAGTTTTCCAAATCACAGACAACTGGTGTAGGAACTTCAACATACCGGAATTTGGGTTGGAAATATTTTAAAACATTAACGTATATGGAATAATTTCTGGAAAGACGTTTTTTATTCAACATATATTTTCGCCGTCTAGTGGGTTACTAAATAATATATGAATAGGTAAGCACCTGTAAAAATTTAAGTGTAACTCCCACATCTGAATACATACGGCAATATAATTGGTATCAATTTAAAGGCAACCACTCCTCTTGGATATACCGCAAACTTCTCGAGACTATGTTCTTTAGGAGTAAATATATACGCAATAGAATATAAATTTTGTAATTTTTCAGAGTCCATTTGACCCGCTAAATATTGGCCGATCTTTATCTTTGGTCCGATCCTCTTCTTCATGTAAAAATTCGCAATGTTTGAGCCAAAATTGCGACCACACAATCAGACAAAAATAAAGTTTTGTTCCATTTCATCTCCTAAATATTAACTGATCTTTACCAAAAATAAAAGCGGTCTTCATTGACCAGTACCCATCCGACATGCCAAATTTGGTCCAAACTCTCGTGTTTACAAAATTCAATGGACAGACGGACAGACACACATGCCTAGATCGACTCATCGGTATACTTAAAGGTGGGTCTAGGCCCAATAGTTGTGTAGGGTATAAAAATGAGGCGGGACCTTTCTACGGGAACTATGCCAAAATATCGACTTATATTAAAAATCGTCTAAAAATATTTTTTTTCTCTCTCCAAGTGGAAAATTCGGCAAACCCCTTCAAAGTAACGGGACCGTTATATGGAGGCAATTTCAACACAGGGACCCACTTCGATAGGTGAATTCGGAGGGAAAATTCAGAAAATTATGCGGGGCCGACATTGAAATTTGTGGTAAGAAGGTTCATCCCAGGACAACCTGAAAAATCAAATTAGTCGAAAAAATATCAAATAATAGGAGGTATGGTGGCTATCCGAAAACTTGGGCCAATATTTAAAACATTTGGTAGGGAATCTTTCCACTCAATGAAAATCCAAAATATAAAATTACAGCAATTTCGTTGCAACACGTGCCTAAATTCTCCAAATTTGGAATGAAGCGTTATATTTGGAATGAAGTGTTATATACCGTACAAACTGGACCATGATTGTTTCTTTTTAAATTTGTCATTCAGTTGGTAACACCTCTAAATATTCTCCGGGGACCCCACAAAGTCTTATGTTCTTGATCAGAACCAAATTATATGTCAATATGTGCGTGTACGTCTGTTGTAATTAAGATAGAGGTCGCAATGTTTAAGATAGAGCTATGAAATTGCAAATGGGTGTAGCACTCATATGATTAATATTGACCCTTGTCGGTATTTTTTTTTAATTTTTGGTCACATTTTTCAACAGAACTCGCCGCAATTTGCATTTTCATTGCCTGTCAAAATTCACAACCAAAAATTATCAATATTGATTAACGCTTTGGTATAGTCCCATAAAAGCTAGCCCCACTATTGGGTAGTTATTTTTATCACGACTTTGACGATGCTTCCTAATTATTACTATAGCGGAAATAAAAACCTCTAATTTATGGGTTTAAGTGCATCAATGATATACGAAGAAATAATATATTTTGACGTAGAGGAAGGAGCTCCCACGAACAATTTTATAAGTCGGTTGGAGATACTAGGCGATACTTACTTCAATTTTGGTGAGTATTGCAAATTCACTTTCTGAAAACGAAACATGTTTTTTTTTTTGAAAATCCTCTGACAATACATGTTTACAAATTGGTAACATTGGGGAGGAATTCGATATTCTAAATGGTTGAATTGGGCGTTGAAACATTAATAATAATATATTTGTAAAGAAGATAAATTTTTTTAATCTATTAAAACTACGATTTATAATTCACATCTACTGTTAGGAACCCGAAATTTGATATGATTCTCACAAGTGAGGCAAAAAACGTAGTACAAATCCGAAACAATTCAGATATTTGTAATTCTGTAACGAGATCCCATACCGGTGAATCGAATCTGATCTAGCAATGAACGGATTTTTTGGAACTTCTATTGTTACTGTTACCGATATAAGGTATAAATGTGTCATATATATCCCAGATTCTTAACACATCCCTTATGTCAACATTTATTACTGTGACAAATCTTTAAATAATTCCTTAAATCGAAATATAATTACATTTCATTCAAAATAAACGATCATATTTTCAATACTTGTTAATTTGTCATTTTTTCGTTTGTCATTGGACAGACTAACAGATGACCGAGAAAGCTTAATGACTGTATGGAATGTGTGGTTTTGTAAAATTCCAGTTTTAATTTCTCTTTCATTCTAAACAATAACAATAATTAATAAGCAATGATTTATGCCATTTTTGTATAGAGGAATTAAGAGAATTGTAGATGTTCCGACTTAAGAGAACCTCTACCAAAAAACCAACAACAAAACAAATTGACATTTTTCAAGTTGAATCAACTTTAATGGGGTTAATAAACGCAGGAAGAAGATCTGTCGAAAATATTGTTTTTAATAAATTGATATTTTTATTTTATTCAGCGATTTAATCGCTGCGACTGTCCATAAATTATTTTCACATTTTTTATCATCTCAAAAAGGTATAGGATTTTTTTGTTTCGTCTTTTTGAAAATATATTTCATATTTTGGAATTGAAGAATGTATTCACATTAAAATGAAGGAAATGAGAGCGATTTCATAAATTTTCAGAACCCACAGGGATATTAGAAAATGTAGATGGAACAGTAATATTATGGAGGTGGAAAAATGTTTAAAATCAATTTCTGTGTGATTCGGTCCAGACTTGAAGCTTCCATAAATTTGTCATTCCGTTTGCAACACCTTGAACAATTCGTCAGAGAAAATCAAAATAAAATTATATGTCGATTTAGCCATGCACCTTTGTCTGTCTGTCGAAATTACGACAAAGCTCTTTAAATTGAAGTTGGATCTTTGAAGTGTTGCACTACTTCTAGGATAGTCGGTAGTAAAAATCCCATATAACTTCAAAATACCGATTTTCTTATTTTGTAGTTTGCAGTCATTTTCCAACCGAAATGTCTGTAATTTGGCATTCCGGGCTTTTTGTGGGTAAACAACTTCTGGCTGAAGTGGTTTAAGTCCAGTTTAGGTTCTGAAACAAACCTTGTTTTTCCATATAGAAGATGTTTGTCCATTAAATCCCCTAAATATCATCTGAACATCACCGAAATTTGTAGGTGTCGTCATTGACCATTTTTGCCCTCTGATGTGGTAATGGTAATACCAACCAAATCAAAATACGTATGTACCTGTAATTATCTTAACAATATAGTTGGTATCAATTTAAAGGTCTAACACTCCTCTTGGATATAATATATACTGTTCGGGTCTATGTCCTTCAGGTCCGATAGAGCGACCAGAAAAACAGACAAAAATAAAGTTTTTGTTCATTTCATCCCCTAAATATTAACCGATCATTGCCAAAAACAAACCCGCCCTTCATGCAAAATTTCCTTTCGATTGGTCCATAACTGTCCATAACTAGTCGTGATATGAACATTGGTATACTAAAAGTCTAGGACCAATATTTCGCAGTGAAACGTAAACCACTTTCAAAATAAACAACTCATTTTTGTCGTATATGTATGTTAAACCTCAATCAACTCGCTGAAGGGGTGCCAATATTAATCAATATTTCCTCACATACTGCACACATATTCCGGCCTTTATCAAAGGCTTTCGAAATCGCATCGTTGCTAGATTAATTCCCATTTTTTGAGTCTTTATTTCAAATATTTATTAATTTTTTTTTTCTACTAATTCTAGCAATTTCTGGTACTTTCGGACCTTAATTTTCTATATTAAGGGTGATTTTCCAAATGTTAGGTATACTGTACAAATTGTTGCCAATTTTTACCGATTTTATAGTATTTTTATACCCTTCACCACACTTTGGTACAGGGTATTATGTCTTTGTGCATATGTTTGTAACAGGCAAAAATAATCGAGATAGACCCATGGTTCCTTTTGAGAATATGCATAGAATCACTTTCTGAGTCGATCTATGTCTGTCCGTCTGTCCGTCCGTCCATGTATTTTTGTGAGCAAAGTACAGGTCGCATTTATGATCCGAATTGGATGAAATTTGGCACAGCCCATTAGTTTGGCCCAAGGACGATCCCTATTGAAATTGCAGTAAATCGGTTATGATTTAGATATAGCTACCATATATATTTTCGTCCGATTTTAGGTAAATGGCGCACCAAAGTCCCTGAAAATCATTAGATTTGCACGAATTTTGGCATAGAATACTAATTAAGTCGACAATGATGTGTGCTAGATTTCGCGAAAATCGGTTCAGATTTAAATATAGCTCCCATATATAGTTTCGCTCGATTTTAGTTAAATGGTGCACCAAAGTCCCTATATATCTCTCGATTTGCACGGATTTTGGTATACAGTACTGAACTAAGTCTAGAATGATGTGTACACCTCCGATATATATTTTCGTCCGATTTTAAGTTAATGTTGCACTAAAAATCCATAGCTAGGACGATTGACACAACGTACTGAAGTTAATATAAATTATTCTCTGGCAAGTTTTAGATATAGGATAGCTTCCATATATAATTTCGACTTACTAATGTTAATTGTACACCAAATAATCAATGGGTGTCTGATTGCGATTAAATTTTAAACGGTGCAGCTTACCGAATAGCGTGTGTCAAGTTTGCTTAAAATCGATTTAGCATAGGTTGAAGAATGACATGTGTAGTGATTGGTGCTAGTCGGTTTAGATATAGATAAAAATCACATATTTAAGTTCATTCAATTTCATGTCAAAGTTCCTTCAAAAAGGCGACGTCTTTTAGGATACATATGTAGAATATACCCAAAGTGGTGAAGGGTATCATATAGTCGGCCCAGTCCGACTTTACTACTTTCCTTACTGTTTTTTTTTGAATTTTTATCTGTAAATGATTTTATCGATGATTAATTTAACAAATTTAATGAGTTTTTTAAAAATATTAAAAAATGCAGTAATATGCAGTTATGCAGTTATGGAAAACTTGCATGCTATAATTTTCTTTTTTCACTATAAATCTCTTAAGTGCAGTATATCTAAGTGTTAAGAATTAAAAAAGTTAAAACCAGTAAAGAAAGTAGTAAAGTCGGACGGGGTCGACTATATGATACCCTTCACCACTTGTGGTATATTCAACAGATGAATGTTAACAGACGTCAGATTTTTAAAGGACCATTGCCATGAACCTATACTAAATTCTGCAACCTATACTAAATTTTTTTTTGCTCAGATGTAGAGTTGTTTCTTACAATGGGACAACATTATGTAAATCAATTTAAAGCAATTGTCGGCCGGACACCCGCTTCATTTCACTTCAATCTGGTAAACATGAGGAGTTTGGTGCACCATTTAATTTAAATATATATATATATATATATAAAAGCTATTTCGAAATCTCAACCGATTTCATCGAAACTTGTCACAGGTTTGGGGGGCCACGAGCCACATTTTGAGTTCTTGGTGCAACATTTATTTAAAATCGATAGATAATATATATGGGAGCTCTATCCAAATCTGAACAGATTGTGCAAAATTTTCTGTTAATTGGCCTAACTTTGTGTCTTTGTTGCACCAGTTACTTAAAATCGGATGAAACCAAATATGGGAGCAGTACTTGCCACACGTTATGTTCAGAACGTTGTGAAAAATTTTGTGTTAATCTCCCTAGCTTTGGGAGTTTGGTGATCCATTTACTAAAAATCGAACTAAAATGGAAAAATATATATATTTAGAAGCTATATCTAAATCTGAGCCGATTTTCACCAAACTTAACATAAATCATGCTAGCCGTAATTCATTACTCTATGCCAAATTTCGTGCAAATCGCAAGATATACAGGGACTTTGGTGCACCATTTACATTAAATGGGACGAACATATATATGGGAGCTATATCTAAATCTGAACCGATTTCGATGAAACTTGGCACACATCATTCTGGACCTAATTCAGTACACCATGCTAAGTTTCGTGCAAATCGAAAGATATATAGGGGCTTTGGGGTACATTTACATTAAATCGGGTGAAAATATATATGGGAGCTATATCTAAATTTGAACCGATTTTCACGAAACTTAGCACACATAATTCTACACTTAATTTAGTATGCTGTGCCAAACTTCGTGCAAATCGAAAGATATACAAGGACTGTGTAGCACCATTTACATTAAATCGGACGAAAATATATATGCGATCTACATCTAAATCTGTACAGATTCTTCCCAATTTCAATGGGGTTCATCTTTGGGCCAAACAAATGAGTTGTGACAAATTTCATCCAAATCGGATCATAAATGCGACCTGTACTTTGTTTACAATTTAACATGGACAGACGGACATGCATAAAACGACTCAGAAAGCGATTCTATGTATATTCTGAAAAGGAACCATGTGTCTATCTCGTTTCCTTTTGCCTGTTACAAACATATGTATGTACAATGACATAATACCCTGTATCACAGTGTGGTCGTGAAGATGAACCACAGTGGACTTTCAAAAACAGCAACAACAGCAACAGAAATTGTAGCCAAAATGCTAAAATCATGGGCATCTCAAATGATCGAGTCCATTTAATTTAGCATGAAGAACTACAGATGAAAAAGCTTACTGCAAGATGGGTGTCGCATTTGTCAACAGTCGATCAAAAACTCATAAGAATGCTCATTTATCGAGTTTGTTTGGGCATTTTAAGCGAAATCTAATTAATGTTAAGCTCCGTTCCATAACTCTTGATGAGACATTGATCCACCACTATACTCCAGAGACAAAAGAACATTCCAAACAATGCACTGAAGCTGGAGGAAGTGACCCATAGAAGGCAAAAACAATTCAATCGGCTGGTAAGGTTATGGCAACGGGGTTTTTTTGCACTACAAAGGTATTTTATTGATTGACTATCTGCAAAATGTTAAACAATAAATTCAGAATACTATTGCAACCTTTTGGATCAATTTAATGTACAATTTCGAGAAAAACATCCTGGCTTACAATATAAAAGTTTTTTTTTGTATAGAAGCAATAAATAGCTTCTGGGGAGAATATCCCAACAAAAAACTAAGGGAACTGATGACGATCAGTGGCGTAATCCAAAATTATAGTCTTCCCTGTGTTACCCCTCGGCGAACAATGTCATACATTCCCCATAGATGGTATTTTGCTGTAACAACAGCAACAGAAATTGTAGCCAAAATTCTAATATCATGGGCATCTCAAATGATCGAGTCCATTTAATTTAGCATGAAGAACTACAGATGAAAAAGCTTACTGCAAGATGGGTGTCGCATTTGTCAACAGTCGATCAAAACTCATAAGAATGCTCATTTATCGAGTTTGTTTGGGCATTTTAAGCGAAATCTAATTAATGTTAAGCTCCGTTCCATAACTCTTGATGAGACATTGATCCACCACTATACTCCAGAGACAAAAGAACATTCCAAACAATGCACTGAAGCTGGAGGACGTGACCCATAGAAGGCAAAAACAATTCAATCGGCTGGTAAGGTTATGGCAACGGGGTTTTTTTTGCACTACAAAGGTATTTTATTGATTGACTATCTGCAAAATGTTAAACAATAAATTCAGGTAAGGTTATGGCAACGGGGTTTTTTTGCACTACAAAGGTATTTTATTGATTGACTATCTGCAAAATGTTAAACAATAAATTCAGAATACTATTGCAATCTTTTGGATCAATTTAATGTACAATTTCGAGAAAAACATCCTGGCTTACAATATAAAAGTTTTTTTTTTTTTTTTTGTATAGAAGCAATAAATAGCTTCTGGGGAGAATATCCCAACAAAAAACTAAGGGAACTGATGACGATCAGTGGCGTAATCCAAAATTATAGTCTTCCCTGTGTTACCCCTCGGCGAACAATGTCATACATTCCCCATAGATGGTATTTTGCTGTAAATTTTATTGATAAAATGGATAATTTGATATTAGCTGGGTGAAAACATTTGCAACTCTGACGAATTAGAAAAAATGTAGTTATTATAAGTATCAAAGTTTATATATTTTTTCAAAGTTTAAGTATTCTTAGGAGGTAATTTTATTATCGCCAGCAATGAGTTTTTCTAATTGCCCACAATGCATTTTATTAACCCGAACCCGAATTTATCGCTTGTCATTTCTATTTGGTTGGTTGTGACCGTATATTAAAATTTTTCATATTAAATATCTCTTAATTACCTCTTAACACTCAAGAATTCAGAGTGCATGTATTTTGACCCAGCTAATGTCGAGTAATCTATTTTATCAATACATTTTACAGCAAAATACCAAAATCTGTAACACACGTCATTATAGACTCAATTGAACTCTAGCAATTCTATACAGATAGACTATAAAGGGGAGTGTATATTTCATTTGTTTTTGCGCATATATATTTTTGATCACAATAAAATGCTATCGCCGTTTTAGCCATGTCCGTCTGTTGAAATTACGACATATGTATTTAAATTATAAATTAAATCTGTATAAGTCACACATGAAAGCAATTTGTTATTCCTTCATTGAAAAGGAAACTCCTCATACACGAACAGGAAATTGAAAAATTACGATACATTGCATTATTTAAAAATCAATAAAGAATAAAAATCGTGTAAATATATTACACGATAATGTTAAGATTGCGCCAGGTGTTATTGAAAATTTTATGTTCCTCGACTTGGGAATATTTGGAACATTTTTAAAAATTTCTTATTTCAGAATTTGCAATAATTTAATTCCCTTTTTTATTAAATTTTACCGTTTAATTAAGAAGAAATTAATTTCCTTCCAATGGGAAATTACTTTCGGATATACATATGTACATGTGTACTTCCGCACTGGCGTGACTAAAAACTTATATCGAATCAGAATCGGAATTGTAATTAATGGGGATTTCTGAATGCCGTATTCATTTTTTGTCATTAATGCCTTTGACTCATGTCTTTGTATCGAAATTGCATTCTTTTGTAACAGGTTTTGGGAATATCTCGTCGGCAGTGATGTCTTTCGATAATTGATCGTAATTTTGAATACGTTATTACATCTGTAATGATTTTTGATATTTTTTGAATTAAATATTTGTGCTTCGTGTGTGTGAGTGTTGAGCTTTGGCACGTATTAATCGAAAAATAAACTATAAACATATGTCAGTATTCATGTAAAATTTCAATGTTGACCAAAATCAATTTGTATGGAATTCAATAAAAAAAATCTGATATTTTAATTGACACTCAGTTGATGACTCAGAATTTTAGAATGTTAAATATTATTTAGGAATGTTAAATAAATCTCATTCAAATCGTTAGAACTTGTTACTATATGAATATTGAAAATTTTCTCAAACTGATAAAAAGCTGGTCAGCTAAATAACCCCATATTAACAAAATCTATAATTTATTCCTCCAAGTCATTAACCTAAATGAATCTCAATTCATTTTTCTCACATCAAATAAATCCGCCTACTCACAATTGAAAATTAAATAAATTGTATTCACACTTTTGATTTCACAACAAAAAAATGTAATATTATCCGGTTAAAATAATACAGTTCATTTACTGGCAACGACAGCCAAGATCGCTGACAACTTGAGTAATATCCCTTTCCCAGGCCACGATGATATGCTAAATACCCACCTTAATGCAATTTATTTAAAACAAAAAAACAAAAAAAAAAAAAAACATTTGTTACGTTGCCATGTGATATTCGAAGATAAGAAAAGGAATTCCATTCAAATGCAATTTGATATCTTCACATATTAAATTCTTCACATTTATTGGATAATCTAATTGACTGGCCGGTTGTCATATTCTAATTGACGTTTCAATATTATTTTTAAATCTGGTAGAACTATTATCGGCATATGACGATGGTCTAGCAACGTTTTGTATATAAATGGAGGTCAATGTCGGTTGGAGGTAACATATTTGGAAATGAAAATAAGTATGAATGGAGGTCAATGCCGGTTGGAAGTAACATATTTGGAAATGAAAATAGGTATAAAACGGCCAATTAACCATTAACCTTATGTGCGAATGGCCACGTCATTCCTCCAGCCACGGGACAACATCGTACTCTCCTGAAATTAAGTAGAGATATCGAATGATAACCCTAAAACTTAAATTCTACTCAATTCGGTTGGAAAATGGATTCAAATCAATACAGAGAATATTGGTTAATATAACGAGTACAAAGTCGACGATAAAGTCCATCTTCGAACTTATCCTGTCTGCCCGATTTTAGAGAAAAGTCAACTACCGTACTGTGATGGAGAGTATTACTAATTAGTACCATTATTTGAAGTATACTGAGGAAATTCGCTAACTAATAAGAATCTAAATGCCAAATTGATGTTTCTTCTTTGGGAAAACGTATCCAAAATCCTTAAAATAGAAATTTGCACAATTTTAACAAATTCAACGGCTGTTATTGTTTATCTTGGCTCCTATTTCATCTCAGGCATATCTTGGCCCCTCTTTCATCCCAATTGTGTACACTGACCTCCCCGCGGTGTCACCTGGGGTAGCTACCTTCAACACCCGTTGGAATAGTGAGCTGATATTTGCCGCGAGTTCGCCCATATGAACTATAAAGGTGAACGCAGACAGTAGCAATACGCAATGCGAGAGAGAATTATAGGGGGAAAAAGAGGGAAAATGAAATTATTAAAAAAGAAGAAAGAACAAGCAAAACGCGAACGTAACCAAATCGAGATGTTAAGGAGTCAGAACGAAGTCCGGAAATTTTACCAATGAGTAAATCACCAAACCGAAGGCTGGTGACACATACAGATAGCGTGTTGGGATTCTGGAAGGAGCATTTTGCAAAGCTTCTGGTATCAAGTAGTGATGGTGAAGAAGATACCGCAGAGAACCAATACTAGATGACGGTGTAGATTGTATACCACCTAGTTAAGATGAGGTCAGAGGGTTAATTAATCGGCTGAAGAGTAATAAAGCAACAGTAGGCGATGAGTTACCAGCCGAACTATTCAAAACCAGTGGTCAGATGCTGATCAGGAGCATGCACCAACTGATTAGAAAAATTTGGCTAGAGAAAGACATCCCCCAATACCAAACGAGGATTCAGACAAGGTCGAACATTGCCAGTGGTAACAGCCATCTTTGAACGAATTGAGAAGTAAATGGCGAGAAGACCAAACTGTTGGTATCAACGCGCAAGAAGTCAAGTAGAATTGGACCAACTGTGGAACATGAAAACTATAGCTTTGAAATAGTGAATGATTTTATATACCTCCGTACCGGCACAAGCAAAACTAATAACATCAGCTTTGAAATCCGGAGAAGAGTAGTGTTGGCCAATAGATGTTATTATGTTATGGCTATATATGTTATGGCAGACCAAACTCATACTCTACAAGACGCTAATACTACCCGTGCATTAAGCATGAGTACTTGCGCTAGCAGATGAGGCTGCTCTTGGAGTGTTTGAGAGATCTGCGACGACGATGAATATCACCGTCGAATGAACTATGAGCTGTACATGGCCTAGACATTGTCTAGTTCATGTTATGAGAATGGATGCGGATGCCCCAGCTCAAAAGACATATTGTAACTTCGGGTAATGTGGACCACCATTTTCTTATTTTGATATTGTGGGCTTACCAACGGTAAAAATGCAAAACAAATTGTTTTCACTACATGGTAGATTTGTCGTCTAAATATATTCCAGGTCAAACATTATATATTTGACTATAAAAATGTATGTGGCGGGTAATGTGAACCAGTATGTGCGGTTAATGTGGACCAGTGTGTGCGGGAAATGTGGACCAGCAAGTTAAAAGGTAGGTTGGGGATTGGTTGTGATAAATTTCAATTTATTGCAATATCGGTTTACAATGAATGCAAAAAAAATATGGGTATGTACCCATATATTTTTTGGAATAGCACCCAATTAAGGGTACCGCCCCATTTGCGGTATTTTGAAGGTCTAGCATCAATATCTAACCGAAGCCGATGTAATTTCGCATATCGAGTTTTCAGATGATAGAATACCTCCTCATAGAAATGTTTTTAATATGGGGCCATGTTTGGAACTTGTCCCCATGAAAATGTCCCGTTTTTTATAGTGGTCCACATTACCCGACTTTGCATTTTTTTATTTATTTGTTGGCTTAAAAATAAATAAAAATTTAAAATAACCGACTTTAATTACAGCTAAACGTACACTTTATTGGAAAAAAATAAAGTTCTATACAACTTTGTTATTATTGAGAAAAACAAATTGTTTGACTCTAGTGATAAAAAATTTTTCAAATCACAGATTTCAATAAGAGCTTAACTAAAGTTTCAACATTGCAATTATGTACTAAAAAGTATGTTAGACGTTTGTTTTTACTAATTAGGAAAACATATATCAAGGCGGCATTGAAATATTTCAAGCCTTTTCTTAGTTATGGGGGTGGTCGGCTTATGGAACAAATGTTCTGTCTAGAGCCAGATAATTGAGTAAGAAACTACAATTTTTAAAATTGTGTAAAGTATAAATATTGGGAACGCGTGACAAGATTTCAAGCAAAAATTTTTAGAGAACCACTCAGAATTGCCTACCTACGTTGCTCTGCCTGTTTCTATGATATGGGAGATACCCTCAAAATTTCGATAAAGGTTAAAATAGTCTAATTCTAACACAGTAAGCCATTCACAACGTTTTGCGAAAATTTCAGGATAATCAGTTCCGCCGTTTTGGAGCATACACACATATTAAATTAACAACAATATTTTACTTTATAAATTGGGAAACTCGGTCAAATTGTAATTTGATAGATGTTATGTTAGTGTTAGTATTATGTATTGTTATTATGTTAGTATTTTGAAATTTTTATTTTGGCATTATAGGGTGTTCATAGAACAAACACACATCATATACGCAAGCAGTTAGTTGTAATTGTGATAATAACCAAATAAAATTGATAAATATATTGACATGTTTGTTTATATCGCAGAAGTTGTTTTGAAAATCCATAGAAAAAATGCATAGTGTAATCTTTTCATATGAAACAATTGTGAAATAGTCTTCTGGCAAAACGTAAAGCATTCACACACTTTTTTTATATATTTCGAAATAGTTTCTAAAAATACAAAAAGACGCAAAATAACTTAGGATTTAATAAAAGTGAAAATGTCGGAATTTCAAGGATATAAAGTTCTAATACAAATTATATTAATTGCAATGTTGCTGAACTCGGTCATGAGTGTGCCGCAGGATACCAGCACAACAATAAAACCTGGACGTTATGTACCCGAATTACATGGTGGTCTACGTGGCAAATGGGTTCCAGACGATAGCGGCAAATATGTACACATACATCGTCCCTATGATGGCGGTTATGGTGATCGTGGCCTTAAATATGTACACGATGCTAGCGGTAATATTTTCGTTGTTAAATCCGATGGTGGTCCTGGCATATTGCCCTTAAGCGAAAAGGATCGTTTGCGCTTCATGGTCGATTTTAATTACGAAGGTAGTGGTTGGCAGATAATTAAATTCGAATGGCTGAAGGACGGCGATGAAAGTCATCAATTTAATTTCGTCAACGAAAATCAATTGTTTAGCGGAAATAATGGTAATGGCAGAGCCTATTCACCACCTGCTGATGATGACAGTGAATCGGTAATTAAGGGAACTGATGAAGAAAGTGATGCTCACATTGATGGAGAATACGACAAAGTCAAGGGTTACGACTATTCAGTTACGGATAATAAAGATAAATCAAATGTAAGTCAATGCACAATTTTTAATGTGTGTCCAGTTGTTTCTCACGCTTTGAAAATGATAGTGCACTTAATAGCTTAATAAAATTTTTTATTGATTGGAATTTAACATATCTTGCTGTGATGATTATTGGTCAATCATTACAAAACCTATGTATTATTAATCTTTCAGAATGAAAAGAGCTGATATTTATTTTGTAATATCGCGTTCAACAAATATTTGAGGTCTGTCAATAAAATTCCAGAACTTTTAAATATATTCATTAACACTTTGAGAAATAATTTCTAATGTTGGCCCCATGCAAAACTATTGCGAAGAAGAAATTTATACAAAGCGTTTGTGGTATTATATTGAGTCTAAGGAACAATTAAGGCCAGTTAAGATTAAATTGTTTATGGCATAAAATGTAAATTGATGCAGAAAAAGTCATGCTTGATTTAAGGGGACCCCACCCATTCTCGGTTTCAAAAAATTTAATTTTTTTATTTTGATTTAATTTGAAACTACACTAATTCAAGAATGTCAGTAAAAATTTTCAATTGAAAATCTCAACAATTTTGAAGATATAGCCGATTTATTGTGTTAGCATCAGGTGACAGCTAGAGGGCTTCTCAAACTTTAAACACGTTTTTCTCCAAACAGCGTTTTTGCGAATGGCGGGCACGAATAATCCTAGTTTATACGAGAGCCAGACATGTACTCTTTCTAACACCGTTGGAATTTTCGGATTCCGATGTTCCAGTGATGAGTTATCTTTGATAACAAAAAACAACAACAAAACAGCAATAACAATTTTTTGTAAATTATTGTTCTTCCTTTTTAAATCCTTAAATATATATGCGCAATGTTACAAACCGTAACATGCACTGGTATTCATTTACCAGCTCATTTAAAATCTTAAAATTTTGTTGGTCGACTTGATTCCCTTAGGAATAATCGATTATCGCCATTAATTAATTGACAGGCATTTATATCTTCAGCTCTTCAAAATGAGTTCAGGGGACAACTATGAGTCGTTTCGTGCTCATTAACCAGACCCTTTTTCGGTATCATTAACTTGTTAATCGGAATTTCTCATCGAAGTGGATTTGATTTGACATGTCGGATTTCTGGGGATTAAAAAGCTTCCTTCCAGAAATTCAATAAAATAGACCAACTTAAACCTCCCGTTTAATGTTGAAAACCCTATTATCACATAATACAATAACATATAAAGGGTTCGACCTATATGAGGAATTTTGTATCCGAACTTAACTATTTATTATTTTTTCTCCATGATATAATCCAACAAATACTAAATAAAAATTTGAATTTTCGTTGAAATATCTTAGAGAGACATTTTTTTTATTAATATTAGGTTGGGGAAAAAGAAAACCATTTTTTTGTGTAAATGGTTTATAACATTCGGCCTCCCTGAGCGAGGTGTATTTTTAACATCAAAAATTCCTGAACGGAATCTACGAAACGAACATTGCACATAATTGTCTGTTACAGTATCGAAGCCATAAACACCATTCACAATTTTAGCCACTTGGCTTGCATTTTCGCTTTTGCCAAAGAAAAACAGTAAAATGTACCGAATTTTCTCTTCGTTCACTTCTGAGTCGATCTAGACATGTGTGTCCGTCCGTCCGTCTGTCCATTATAATTTGTAAACACGATACAGGCCACAGTTATGGACCAATCTTCACGAAATTTTGCATGTAGGATGGGTTCTGGCCAATGAAGACCCCTATTGTTTTTGGGAAAGATCGGTTAATATTTAGGGGATGAAATTGACCAAAAACTAAATTTTTGTCGGTTTTTCTGGTCGCTCCAGAGGTCGCAATAAAGAATAAGCATGCCTGTTTTGATAAAGATCGGTCAATATTTAACGGGTTAAATGAACCATGACTTTTGTGTGAAAAATGACCAAATTTGTATTCTATAGCGTATATATTTACCCCTGAAGGACATAGACCCGAGAAGTTGATATTATATCCAAGAGGAGTGGTTGACCTTTAAATTAATACCAATTATATTGTTGTATATGCTCGGATGTACGAGTTATACCTAAATATTTACAGGTATCTCCTTATTCGTATATTATTTAGTAACCCATTATCACTCTAGGGAGCGGAACTATAGCGCTGTTCGCTTTGAAATGTTCCATGAGGTTCCAGTTATGGTCAAGGACAACGCCTATAATTTTCGGTGATGATCAGATAATAATTTTGGAATCAAGTGGACCGATAACTTAATTTTTTGTGTTATTTCGAGCCAATATACCACAAATGAAAACCGAATATCACAACACAACCCACGACGAAGGGAATCTGGACAATAGCTGTACTGAATACTAGTAATATTCGGAAAATATGTCAGTGTGAGGAAGAGGTGCTGTTTACCTCTAATCGGGCAAGAGGGTGCAAATATCACGAAATATTGCCCAGGCTCAGAATAAACATCCGCAGAAAATTTGAGTTCCGTGGTAGTTGTGTAGGGTATTGTATGTTCGGCCCCGCCCGACTATACTGCTCCGCTCACTGTTTTTTTTTACTGCGAAATGTCACCCTTCCAAAGAGTATAAATCTGAAATGGTTTGATCGATACATAACTAGAAATCTATCAGTACCGTCATCTGCCGAAAAAATATGGATTTATTTTTTCCCCAACCTTTGTTCGGAACTTCGCATGTTATATTTCAATGACGCAGACATTTTCCACAATTTCATTTCGAATTCCGATTGGATAAGTTTCTACTTCTATTGTTAGTTCATGCTTTACACTAAAAAATTGTTCTTTGGAACAATTTTATAAATTTATTGCAATATAATTATTAAATAAATTAATATATTTGCATGCTTTCTTATATTTTTCAGAATGAAAACCTGAAGAACGCCATCAAAGACGTTTTGGAATATATAGAAGTGAATATCTTGCCAACATTGTAAGTGGCTGGCTGTAAAAATGCGGTTTTTGTATTTTATTGTTGTTGCAGAAGCTTATAATTTATTTAAACATAATCGTAAATAAATGAAGTTATATTCACTGTAAATATGTTTAATACTCGTAATAAATATTTCTGAATTATTGTATTGATCTGGCAATTTTAAATACGTTAACATATATTTGTTTTAAATTACTTCAATTAGTTTTCATTTCTGCTGAGGTGCTAAATTAATTCGAACTTGTCATTGGAGTGAATTTTGTGGTAGGAAAAACGACAAAATTCAATTTTCACAATTACATTTCATTTATTATTATTCATTTATTAGATTATATAAATTTGATTTCAGTAATATTTTACTCGCAAATAAATAAAAATGGTCAGTTGTGAGTTAGAGTCATCCCTGAACATTTCTTCGACCTGCACAGTTTTAAAATGCATAAAAACGATCGTATCGGTTAGTGTAAAGTAATCTTGAAAAATAAACATCGCATTGTTTGAAAATATCTTAACCAGTGACGAATCCAGGTTCTATACGGGGAAGTCCAAAACGAGCCAAATCTAACGAAATTCTAGTCGGTCATAACGCAAAATTGATAGATGAATAGGAAATAAGTGATTCACGATTTTTGACGACAGAAGATGCTGTTGAAGCATTCTAAAACCATGCTTTAGAGGAGTTATAATTGGAATGGAAAAACTGCTTCGACTTCACATTTTTGAAGTATACACTCTTCTGACTGCTGACAGAATATACATGTTGACAATTTCTGCCCTCTGTCTTCGTTCAAGGGTTATTGTTTCTTAAGGGTTTCCATTTAAGCGCCATTCTGGTTATTCAATGGTCATTTAGTCCGTCCGTTTCGACACAGCCACTTATTGTTACAGTGCTTCCAAGATAGCAGAAGCTATCGAAGTGTTTAATGATGTTGTTTGTAATGAACTGAGAGTTCTAAAGTTATTCCCTTTTGGGAGTTGATGAGCAGAAGATAAAGAGGGTGCGCCTCCTACACATTTTTCAATTATAACTCGTATGTTGTTGGTTCTATTTGGTCTAAAGCCAGCTTGTTCATCTCCCAGAATATTTTCTACAACCACGGAACTCAAATTTTCTGCGGATGTTTATTCCGAGTCTGGGCAATATTTCGTGATATTTGCACCCTCAGCACCTCTTCCTCACACTGACATATTTTCCGAATATTACGATTATTCAGTACATCTATTGTCCAGATTCCCCTCACCGTGGGTTGTGTTGTCATGTTCGTCTTTCATTTGTGGTCTATAGATCGACTCGAAAATAACACAAACAATTAAGTTTTCGGCCCACTTCATTCCAAAATTATGAATTATGATCATCACCGAAAATTATAGGCGTTCTCCTTGACCATAACTGGAACCTCATGGAACATTTCAAAGCGATCTGCGCTATAGTTCCGCTCTCCGGAGTGATTATGGGTTACTAAATAATATACAAGTACGGAGATACCTGTATATATTTAGGTGTAACTCCCACATCCGAGCACATACTACAATATAATTGGTATTAATTTAAAGGTCAACCACTCCTCTTGGATATAATATCAACTTCCCTGATCTATGTCCTTCAGGGGAAAATATATACGCTATAGAATACAAATTTTGTCTTTTTTCACACAAAAGATCTTTATCAAAACCGACATGCTTATTCTTTGGCCCGATCCCCTTCTCTATGCAGAATTTCACGATGTTCGGGCCATTATTGCGGCCTCTGGAGCGACCAGAAAAACCGACAAAAATTTAGTATTTGGTCCATTCCATCCCCTAAATATTAATTGATCTTTCCCAAAAACAATAGGGGTCTTCATTGGCCAAAACCCATCCTACACGCAAAATTTCGTGAAGATTGGTCCATAACTGTGGCATGTATCGTGTTTACAAATTATAATGGACAGACCGACGGACGGACACACATATCTAGATCGACTCAGCTAGTCGAGATATGACGATCGGTATACTAAAAGGTGGGTCTAGGACCAACATTTCGCGGCGTTACAAACTTTTGTGGCTGCACAAAGCTATAATACCCTGACAACATAGTTGTGTAGGGTATAAAAATATTTTAGTTAAAGACTCATTTTGTAGCAGAAGTGTGTAAAAAATTGGCCGGTTAGGGGGTTATATTGGATATAATCTTTTGTGTTTTTGTGTCTATGGTTTGAAGATTATCTAAACACAAAGAACGAAAAATATCAAATTACAGCAAATTCGATTGGAATAGTCAAACTCCAGTATAGTTGTGAATTTGGCTTTTTAAAGTGTACTCAATATCGTTGCAACCTCCATATAATGACACATTTTTTAAAAGCTACTTATAAAGTTTTTCTAAACATATAGTATAGTCAGGCGAGGCCGACCGCATGATACCCTACACAACTACCACGAAAATCTTTCTTTCTGCGGTTCTATATTCAGAGTCTGAACTCTCTTGACTGTGGTATATTTTCCAAATCTTGTTATCCCGTGGTGAATATTTACGCTATAAAATAAAAAAAATTTCCACTTTAGGTTTTGGTTGATTTGACCCTCGGAATATCGACCGATCATCATCTAAACAGCCGTTCTAAGTATTTGGCCAGATCTCTTTCCCCGTGTAAAATATGTGACATCAATATCATCTCAACATCACCCAAAATTATAGGCATTATCCTTGACATAACCGGTACTTCATGTAAAATTTCAAAGCTAACCGCACGACATTTCCGCCCTCTAGAGGGGTAAAATATTACTAAACTATATTATAACACAAAAACCCCTTTCAATATTTATGTATAACTCCCACATCCGAGTACAACAATATAATTGTTATCAAATTAAAGGTCATCCACTGGTCTTGAGTACACTATCAACATTTCGGCTCTATGTCATTTAGGAGTAAATATATAAGCACCAGAATACAAATTGTCATTTTTCACATAAAAGTCTGGGCCCATTTGACCTCTATACATTGCTCTCTGTGTAAAATTTCGTGTTATTCGGGTCATAATTATGATCTCTAGAGCGACCACAAAAGTAGACAAAAACAAAGTATTAACGGATCATTACCAAAAACAATAGGGGTCTTCTTTGGCCAGACCCTGTCCTACATGCAAAAATTTGTGACGATCGGTCCATAACTGTGGTCTGTATTGTGTTTATAATGGACGTACGGACGACTCAGCTAGTCGAGATATGATCGGTATACTTAAAGGTGGGTCTAGGATCAAACATAATTTTGTAGGCTATAAAAAAATCAGAAAAATGCATGACATTTTTATTTGAAATGGTCGGTCCATATAATTTAATGTTTGAAGAATATTTGATAAAATTTTTGAGCGCGACTGCGACTAAAATTGTCTATGCGTTTAGTCGATTTTTGGTATACTCTTTCCAACGAATAAATGGTTCAATATTATCTTCAAATTAAACTCGCCTCCCAATAAGTCCATTTTTAGGCGTGCTGTGTGGCATGTGGCACACAACCAGGGATGGTCCGTTTGACAAATTTTTAGCCGAAAACGTTATATACCTGTATGAAATGTATAAAATGTAGTAAACGTCATTTATTTCAATATTATCACCATATAC
>NW_026880173.1:0-29915 GCF_032173495.1 Musca vetustissima
TTTCAAATGCCGGGTTCCATATAGCGGTAACATTTTTAGATTTCGCACAATGGGCATCGATGATAACTTTTCAAATTTTAGTAATATCTATTTTTATTCAATGAAACCATGATTCATTTTTTCAGTTAAAGCGGTTTTAAATAGATTTTGGAATTGCCTTTCCGGGAGTACCAATATTTTGCCTGTTTTATTTATATTTATTGCTCAATTGGTCATTGAATTGTTATAAAAACGATTTTAACATCTGTTATACTGAACTGAAATCTGTTATACGTGTCTTTGCTAAATTTGGTGGATTGAGTCTTTGCTAGTTAAAATCGATTTTATCTTCACGCACATAACAAATTATAAATATAGGTCCACTTTATCTTGTAGCCCCCATATAACGGTACCTCCTAATGTTCAGTATTTTGGGGGTTTTATTGGCTGTAATTTAGTATTTTAAGTTCTTAGTAGGTACCAAATCTCTCCACAAAAAATTATAAATATAGGTCAAATTTTTTTTCTCCAAAGTTCGGCCAGCCCGTTATTAAATTAATGGGGCAATTTCTCCTGGTACCATAAGGTGAAATGTATCCCAAATATTCGACGGAGACTCCCTAAAGTATGTATTATGGATTACAATACAATTTTATGTCGATATAGTTATGTCCGCATTTTTATATCGAAATAGTTTCAAGTTGATGAATATGTTTACATAAATTTCTGGTCCATGTTTTAGCATAAGTCTAATATAAAGATCCCGTCCAATTTTCGGTATTTGTCATTTCGGGTTCATTGATGGTGAAAATCAGCTTTGCAGAAAATTATCAATAGGTCCAGCCCCATTTATTAGTCACTGAAGCGACTGTAATGGAGGGGTTTTAGACGGTTAAAAACATGTTTGCCAAACATTTTTGATATTGGTCCATGTTGTCACACTGGCCAATTTAAAGATCCTGAAGTGTCTATAATTTGTAACTGTGGGACCAGGAATCCATCTTTTGACAAAAAATCCATTTTAGGTATAGAGGGGAAAATTTATATATTTCAAAACTGTAGACTTTGTTTTACTCCACTAAATTTTATATCATTGTAGTTCACATGAGGTCAAAGATAAAATTTCACATTTTTGTGAATGAGTTGTATAATGTGTGCATATATAAAAAAATGAGGAGTCTTAAAATGCATCGATATTTTAAAAATAATTTTTTGAAGGAATCCGTGGATTGTTTAAAAAGATTTTTTGATGGAGTCCCTCCTAATTTTTCCATAATAAACCAGTAAGGAAAGTAGTAAAGTCGACAAGTCAACATTTTGACAAAAAAAAAAAAAAAAACCATTTTAGGTATAGAGGTAAAACTTTATATATTTCAAAACTGTAGACTTTGTTTTACTCCACTAAATTGTATATCATTGTGGTTCAAATGAGGTCAAAGATAAAATTTCACATTTTTGTGAATGAGTTCTAAAATGTGTGCATTTATAAAAAAAAATTAGGAGTCCTTGAATGCGTGGATATTTTAAAAATAATTTTTTGCAGGAATCGGTGGATTTTTTTAAAAAGATTTTTTAAAGGAGTCCCTCCTAATTTTTCCATAATAAACCAGTAAGGAAAGTAGTAAAGTCGGAAGGGGCCCTTCCCTTCATCACTTTGGGTATATTCAACATATGAATCCTAACAGACGTCGAATTTTTGAAGGACCATATATATATATATATATATATATCGAAATCTAAACCGATTTCATTGAAACTTGACACTGGTTAAGTTATATGCATTATGTACTTAAAATCGGGAGAAAATATATACGAAACATAACACACATAATTCTCGACCTAATTCATTACGCTATACCAAATTTCGTCCAAATCGAAAAATATATAGGGACTTTGGTGCAACATTTACATTAAATCGGACGAAATTATATGTGGGAGCTATATCTAAATCTGGACCGATTTTCAGGAAACTTAACACACATCATTCTAGACCTAATTCATTACGATATGCCAAATTTCGTACAAATCGAAAGATATATAGGGTATTTGGTGGACCATTTATATTAAATCGGACGAAAATATATATGGGAGCTATATTTAAATCTGAACCGATTTTCATGAAACTGAACACTCATCATTCTAGACCTAATTCAGTACACTATACTAAATTTCGTGCAAATCGAAAGATATATAGGGTATTTGGTGGACCATTTACCTTAAATCGGACGAAAAAATATATGGAAGCTATATCTAAATCTGGACCGATTTTCAGGAAACTTAACACACATCATTCTAGACCTAATTCATTACGCTGTGCCAAATTTCGTGCAAATCGAAGGATATATAGGGTATTTGGTGGATTTTCAGGAAACTTAACACACATCTTTCTGGACCTAATTCATTACGCTGTGCCAAATTTCGTGCAAATCTAAAGATATATATGGACTTTGGTACACCATTTACCTTAAATCGGACGAAACTATATATGGGAGCTATATCTAAATCTGAACCGATTTTCTCGAAAATTGGCACACATTATTCTGGAACTAATTCAGTACGCTGTGCCAAATTTCGTGCAAATCGAAACATATATAGGGACTTTGGTGCCCCATTTACCTTAATCGGACGAACATATATATGGGAGCTATATCTAAATCTGAACCGATTTTTCCCTATTTCAAAAGGGTTCGTCCTTGGGCCAAATAAGTGAGCTGTGCCAAATTTCAGCCAAATCGCATAATAAATGCGACCTGAATTTTGTTTACAATTTAACATGGACAGACAGATGGACGGACGGACGGATATGAATAAATCGATTTAAAAATGATTCTATGCATATTCTCAAAAGGAACCATGTGTCTATCTCGTTTCTATTTGCCTGTTACAAACATATGCACAAAGACATAATACCCTGTAACACAGTGTGGTGAAGGGTATAAAAAAATCCACCACTCATACTTTTCTCTACTATAATATCATACCTTTGCACCTAATTGCACTGCAATTTAACACACTACACATCATACATACTTTTGCATTGGCATACATATTTTTTTGCATTTTTCACATTTCATGCTTAACGTTAATTAAAGATAAATTCCATGGCTGATGGTTGATTATAGCCCAATCTTATTTATTTATTTTTTTTTTGCCACTGTATCGCAAGTCAATGGCATGCTTTACTTCTCAACTTTCTCGCCAGCTGTTATCTCTGTTATTTCATATACGTTGCTGCATGTTTCATTTTCGATCTACTCGAAATTTGTAAAAAAAAAACAAAATCCACCAAAGGACAGATACTAATGGTGTTGAAAAGTAAAATAATAAAATCCTTATTAAAAAAACTATGGCATCTGGATGCAAGTGCATATAGACTGATATAAAATTATATGTAGTAATTTTTATCACTTGCCATAAAAGCCTTCGGAAGAAATATTTAATACATATTTTCAATGTGCACATAAAATAATTTTATGATTTTTTTTTAAATAATTTTATGATTTAAATTAAAAAAAAAATGAAAAATGCATTAAAACTATAACATTATAAAGTTTTATTTCAAATAGATGTATATTTTTTAACAATAATATTTTCTTCTATTACAGGTAAATATTGTCGATATAAATTTGGATCTTCTTATGTTTACAACTACAAATAAAGGTAATACAATTACATTCCTTTTTTAAAATTACTCAGAACCGATTAAACCCTTCAAATCATCAATAACTATATATTGTCTAATAGACAGGAGTAAACATTGTAGACATTATCAACAATAACAAGTATTATACACACACACACATATAGATATGTATGTGTATAATATATCTATATGTGTGTGTGTGATTCATCAAAACTCACACAAATCAAATTGAATTTTGTGAAAACACTCAACGCCGTCCGCCATTTCATTTACTGTAGAGATTAAATTTTGATGTTTTTCGTTTTTGTTTTTTGTGACAGGCCATGGATTATTTTTGAGTAGATTTCATTGAACTTTCTGTGTGTTGCTGTTGTTGTGCTATGAAGTATCGATGTAATTTGCCATCAAAAAGGATAAGTGTTATTCAGGCATGTTTGAATAAATCAGATTAGGGATTATTGTTCACAAAAATTGTTTGGTGGGAAGGAATGGTGATTTTTTAACGGAGTATACATATTAAAGAATAATATTTAGCGATTTAAATAAGACCTTTAACACTCCATTCTATACTTCTTCGTAAATGCATACTAAATTTCGGGTCATCGCAAAGCGTATCGAAATAGGGCGAAATTATGTATGAAAGTTACATTTAATTTTGAGTCGTTGCTTGAGAAGCTCCATGGATTTTTGTAGTGTAGTCTCAAAAAGACATACCTCGCAAATTTCAATATTTTGGGGAGTTTGATAAATTATTCAACCAAATTGACTGTGATTAAGTATCTGGATTTTCTTCGAACAGAAATTCTTCCTAATATTAGGTTGGGGAAAAAGAAATCCAGTAGGCCGGTCGTCGAAAATGTCCATAAAATCGGAGAAATGATCGAAGTTGTCGTCGTGTTCCACCAGGACAACGCTAGGCTACATACAGACTCGCCAGAAACTTCGGGAGCTTGGTTGGGAAGTGTTAATGCATCCGCCATACAGTCCGGACTTGACACCAATCGATTATCTTCTATTTCTTGCAGTGCAAAATTTCTTTAATGATAAAAAAAATTGGTATCTAGGGGGGATTGTGAAAATCGGTTACTAGAGTTTTTTTTTTGCAAATAGAGAGCAGGGCTTCTATGAGAGTAACAATAGTCACCCATCATTTTCGGTATATTCAAGGCCCTAGCCCAATTTTCCAACTTGAGTGTTTGTAGTTTGGTATTTCATTTTCACCTGATGGTCGAAATTATATAAATTACTAACATATGTCTGCTATTTTGTTAGCGGATGATGTAAGAATTATTTAAACATGTCTAAAGCCAATCAACATACACACCAATAGTACCATTTAGTTCCTTTCCCTTCATTCTTAGTACCATTTACGTCTTTCCAAAATTACCTCCATTCAACACAACACAAAAATTCTCATCGCAACACAAATCTAGCTCTATACTCATTTTGGTACCATTCTTGTAGTACTTATTTCCAAAACTAATTCCAAATTTCATGATTCGAATTCTATCTTAATTTACCCAAATCTTAATTTTACCAAATTTAATACGATTTAGTGCACATTAATACAAACCATATTTCTTAATTTCAGCCCGATCCTTCACTAAATTTTATACAATTTAGAACATATTAGTTTGAATTTCCAAAACTTCTACCATATCAAAATCCTACACCACCACAGTTATCCTAAATGCAAAATTAAAGATTTCAGCTCACCCAAATCGACATTGTGTACCATTTAGTACACTTTAGTAAAATCTTCGAAAACATCTTGTAATTTCCTATGAATTTTTCAAAACTACCTATTTCATAAAACAAATGAAAATATTGTTTCCTGATTTTTGGATTCCAATTATATCGCTTCGCCCACAATTTAAATTGTACCAAATTTAGTACACATTTGTATGCATCTCCAAAACTTCCTACATACCCCAATCCTACACCCCAACAATGTTACCTCAAATTTCACAAAATTATAATTGTACTGAATTTATTACAATTTAGTACCCATAAGTATAAATTTTCAAACTACATCCATACACCAATACTACATTCCAACAGTAACCTTATTTCCAAATTTTTTGTGTGTGCAGCTATATCGGTTCACTCAAATACAAATTTTGTACTACACATTAGTACGAATTTCCAAAATTTTTCACATACCCCAATCCTAAACCTTAACAGTGACTCTAACTTCAAACTTCAGGATTCCAGATCTATAGGTTCACCCAAAATCCAATTTGTATCAAATATGGTACCATTTAGTACTTTTCGTGCACATGAGTACATATTTTCAAAACTACCTACATATCGCTATTCTATACTCCGGCGGTAATGTTAATTAAAAATTTCACGATTCCAGCTTCATTCAATCCTCCAAATTCAAATTGTACCAAATTTAGTACACTTCCAAAACTTCCTTCCGATTGGTACAGCACTTCGGTGTTGGTGCGCTGGTGGGCGCATATCCGCCTGTGGCTCAGCCACTGCCAGGTAGGCCTATGGGCAGGTACTCGCACAAAACACTTCAAGATACTTTCTTCCTTATATCGAGCCTACTTCTCAACCTTAATTCGCATTCCAAATTTTTAGCTCTATCCGTTCACATGCTACGAAATTGTACCAAATTTAGTACATTTTAAGATTTTAATACTTATAGTTCGAATGTCCAAAAGCCCTCTTGCTGCATATATTCTACACTCCATCAATGACCCTCAATCCAAATTTCAAAGTTCTAGCTGCCTCGGTTTGTCAAATACAAATAGTACCACATTTAGTACTTTTCGTGCCGTTCTAGTACGAATTTCCAAAAACCCAGCCTTATAGATCCCTTTGGACCAAGAGTGATTCGTGATATCAAGATTCTAGCTCCAGTCGTTTCGTTTCATCGGGCGTTGATGAATCATTAAGTCAGTCCATCACTTTACCCTTTTATTTGTATAGATAAAATATTATTTTAAATATAGTGAGCGGAGAAGAATAGCCAGACGGGGACGACCATATGATACCCTGTACAATTACAACTAAGCGCTCAGTTTCTGCGGATCTATATTCCGCAATATTTTCACTGTCTTGGCCGATAAGATGTCACCAGCTCCCCAGCGACATAATTTAAGCCGCAAAATATTGACCGTCGTTATCTTGACAGCCATTCGAATTAGTTGGTCAGATCGCCATATTCTATCCCCGGAATATCATCGAAAATTATAGGTGTCTTCCTGGACTACAACCTGAAGCTCATGCTAAAATTTCCTAGTCATCCGCGCTACATTTCCGCCCTCTAGTGGGATAAACGTAATACTAAGAATAAATAGACCCCACTAATGTTTAAGTGCAATTCTTAGTCAATATCAGTCCAGTCCAGGTATCAGTCCAAACACTCCTCTTGGATATATTATAAAATCTCAGGCATATTTAAGTCTGAAGGATAAGACACCAATGTATTAAATTTTGACATTTTTCACCCAAATTCTGGGTTCATTTGACCCGCTAAATATTGAACGATCTTCACCAAAACAGTCAGGCTTATTCCATGCTCAGACCTCTTCCTCCGTGTAAAATTCGTGATGTTCGGGACATAATTGCGCCAAAAAGAAGATATATAATTGCATCCCCTAAATACTAAGCGATCACAATCAAAAGTAATAAGGGGTATTTTTTTGTCAGAGCCAGTCTTACATGCCAAATTTCGTGACGATTGGTCCATAACTCTGGCATGCATGGTGTTTACAAATTATAATGGGATGACGGACTGACACAAATGTCTACATCGACTCAGCTAGTCGAGATATGACGATCGGTATACTAAAAGAGAGTCTAGGACAAATATTTCACGGTATTAGAAACTGTTGGGGCAAAGCTATCAAACTCATACAGCATAGTTGTTTAGGGTATAAACACTTCTGGTTTCTTTGGATTTTATCTGTGGATTTTAAATAATTCTAGGATTTTTTAAAAATAAGTTTTTCACATTTTTTTAAAAAAGCACGTTATAATTATTTTTCATAATTAGTTATTTATTTTTTCAAAAATATTTGTAGATATTTGGTAGATTTTTTAATTTGCTTTTAAATTCTCTATACATATTAATTTCATTCCCCCTCCAATAAAATCACACATGTCATTCCATTTAAATCTATTTAGAGAGAGTGAAAAACTACAACCATTAAAGATTTCCAATTCATTTTCCTCAGGATAAACCATAGTGTTTTTTATTATTATTTCGCATTGATGCCTCCATCTTGCATAAAATTCAACAATAAATTGTAAATCAACGCTTCGATGCAGCCGATTCATGCAAATGTCGTATATATATTTCGAATACAACAACATTTGCATGCCGGTATATTTTAACTAAAATACATATCCATTCAAGTATACACCAACATGTATACATTTGTATATATACAATATCAATAATAACAGCAGCAACAACAACAGCCTCTTGTTTTTTATTGAATTGCAATTGAAATATATTTACATTGTATCGAGTCAAATCGAATCGAATGGAATCGGCTGTGTGATATTTTTCTTCATACAACATATCATGTTGTGTTGTAGGCAGGCAAGCAATCAGGCGGGCAAGCATGCGGCAATACACACTTATTTGTTGGTTCGTAGAGATTTTGTTGTGTTTTGCAGTATTTGCATTCGTTGTCCTTCGTATGGGGTGCAGCAAACAAAGAAAACACGAAAGGAATGTTTGTGTGGAAAATGTTTTATTTAAATCTGTACAATATTTGACATTTAACATTTATTTATGTTTGCAAACTATAACAGCAGCAGCAGCAGCAACAACAATAATAATAATTGAAATTGTTTTCCTTTTGGATTTGTCAGGAGGGCGTCACATGTGCCTTCCTCCTATACGTATACGTATTATAAGACGCTTTAAGAATATTTTTTATTTGAAAAGGTTATATTTGAGGTTGGCAATATTATTAAATCTCCTGAAGGATATTCCATATAGTTCAGGTCAATCCCAAAATCCCTACCTGATTTAGTAAGGATGACGTGCTTTCTGAAATGTAGAGCACTCTACATTTCAGAAATTGAAATTAAGTAACACCTAATGTATCGTACAAACTTATGATTTGGTATTTAGAGTTCTCATAGGATAGCAAATCTCCCAATCAACATTGTTTACGTTTCTAAGGTAGCCACACTATAACGGCACCTCTACATTTGTACATTGCGTTATGGACCACACTAGAGCTTAATAGTTTACCACAGACCGGCAAATTGCTGTGTATGTTGTTAACAAGGCTTCTTTGTCAGATAGCATATAGCAGCTGTAAAGTGTGGAAATGGCGTGTAAATCATCTCTGCTGTCCATGGTAAACAGTGTGGCCATTGACTTAGTGACGGATACTTCCATATTCCTCGCCCGGAAAAAATCAGTTATTGGAGGGAGGGGTTTTCGTTCGACATTTTCGAACAGATTGGAATGACTGACGGTATGGCGTGCTGTTGATACGTCAGGGGGCCACCATAACTGTCCTATTTCACGGCCTGTTCTGGTTGAGTCCTTTCGTTACATGCGTGGAAATGGCGTGTAAAGCTGTTGATGTAATGTGCTGCTTGCGGAATCCATGTTGGTAAATGAGCATCATTCACGAACGCTAGGGAGTAGCAATGCCTCAAGAATCTTAGCTATTGGCAATAAAATTGAGATCGGCCTGTATGATTCACCTATGCTGGCTTCAGTAGCGGGATCACCCTGCCGAGCAGCGCTAGTGTGAACATATGGCCACAGCCTAAAAATTTATCCTGTCGATTATCCTGATAAGAAAAAAGGATACAAATCAAATTTTTGAATTCAGCCCACAATCTAGAGACGTTGAAAGTTTCGTCCCAAAATTCGAAAAACATATTTACAGCACTATTCGTGTTAAATAAATCATACGTCCGATCATCCTTTCTTCCTTCCTTCCTTCGAAAGCGACTTAGCCGTTGCCCACAATTTACTCACTCCAGTGCTGATGTTACAACACTTCAGATGTTGTAGCCACATTTTTCTCTTGTACTCGGCGACTAATCCGGTCACTTTCATCGTCAGTTGTCTGATTCTGGGGTTAGACGAAGATCATTACGCTCATTTGCTAATGCCGCTGCCTCTGCTGGGAAGTTAGGCCTCAATTCGGGTATAAAGCGCAGGTATATAGCGAGCAGCTGCAGCAGTGATGATGACCCGGAAATTCCTCCTCCATCAGAAGGATTTTCTAAATTCAGAAGTTATGAAGTCGGGTGAACTGTTAATGGATGATATTAGGATGTTGGTCTGACCCCAATGAAATGACGGGCCGCGTCATTCGCCAAACCTGGAAATACGATGTACATGTCCGGTAAGCTTTGGCAGTCTCCCCTTATCCTGGTGGGTATGTTTTCATTCGTCCTGCAAAACGTTGAGCTAGATATTGTCTCGACCAACGTCATGCCTCTCTGGTCATTACCTAGGACGGAATGCCATAAGGTATGATATGCAGTACGGTACGGTTCTTTAGTTCACGTAGTTCATGTCGATCCAATTGCTCATCTATATCGTCCCTTTCATTCACCCTAAATTAGCAGGCGTTTACTTTTTTTGCGGAGAATCACGTCAGGAACGAGATTTCCCAACTCTAGAATACCGATTTTGCGACCTGTCTAAACTCAACTTCGTTTATCATGACATGTATGATTTATTGTGCAGTTGACGGTGTCATATCCGTTTTTTTTAATTCTTCCACCCTCTCTTAGCTAAAAAAAGCAAAAAAGTAAAGTTGACAACGCTGTTGAGTTATAGTGGCGAGTTTTTGTTTTGTGATTGAATTAAATTCAAAGGCTGAGATTTTTTGTTTAAATTCTTGGCGACATTGCGGCGCCATAACTGTGTAACAAATACACCTTAATATTTTCACACTGATAAATGTTGTTTTCACAATTCAAATGTTTTTTTTTTTAGAAAAATTCAAAGTTGAGCATACATATTTCACAGTTCGTAATACTGTTTGCGTCGTTTTTTAAAACAACATGAAACAATTCACTCGAATTCCAAATATATTTGTTGCGAAAATCATATTATACGTCTGTAACGGTAAAAAATAAAAAAAACAATACTTTGTGGAATTTTAAAATCAATACTATCTCTACATTTTCTGTAGCGAATATATTGCGTATCACTGACATAGACATCGAAATGTCTCGCAACACATACATATATTACTTCATCCTCCTTCACTATAAAAATTTATTATTTACCTAATATATATGTTTCGCTATTATAATGATTTTTTAAATATCATAGGCTACTATCACATGTCCTCTATCATTTTAGGGTCCCAATTACATCAAACCTACTATAAATTGACACCTTATGGTCATATACCCCTATGGTCAACAGAGAAACACACACTTTCCTCTTCTTCTCTTCCATCTAACAACATTGTGTGGATGATCATAATTCTGTCATCATCAGCAACCAACCACAACATATCATAAAATATTGGCCATCATATATTTTGCAAAAATCACACTTGCCAGCCATTTATTTGTCCACATTCCCCCAAACAAGTTATCATCATCCGTTCAAACCGATATTGAGTGTTTGACCCATTGTTCAAACCAACAATAAGTGTTTGTGTGTGAGTTTCTGACGCTGTGGGTGTTTATGTCGGTGTGCGTGGGTCTTCATTCATATGGTTATTTTTTCATTTGATTCCATAATTAAAAGGTGGCCATACTCTGAGGTTCGAATAGATTTGCTGGCCATGGCCCTCTGTATGTTACCATGAACGTGCGGCATATTTTTATGTTTTATTATTAAATGCTATTTTAAAATTTTATGATAGTAGCACACAAAAAATGCAATTAATATGTGGCGGTAAAAATTGAATTGAATTTTTTTTAAAATATAAAAAAAAATAAACTTGAAACACACACCATTTGGGTTATGTTTATATTTCATGGAGTTTATATTGAAATGGAGAGGATCATAAATTAAAATAAATTTAAAAAAAACACTATTTATCTGATAAGAAATTTTATACAAAGATACAGTCTACATGTCGCTTTTAATACACAGTCGCTTTTAATTAATCAACGTCTTTAATTCCAATATACATGACATCATTACCCTTAAAGCCCTATTTCCCTGCTAAAAAAAAGTGCAAACATCTGTTTAAAAGTCCTGGAATAAATAAAAAATAAATCAACGCCAGAAAAAATATTAAAAAAGTAATATTTTTAAGTCCTAGAATCCAGATAAAGATGTTGAGAAATATTTTTAAATTAGTCTCCTAGTCCTGGGAAAATTGATCCCTAAAGTGCACGCTTGTTGGCCTAATGAAACAATTTTCTTAAAAATTCACGCATATTAGTCCAGTGGTATATACAAAAATATTTCACGCTTAGCCAATTGATCCATGAAAAGTTTTCTTAAAAGGCCTTAATTGAAGACGGTTCACAAAAATCTTAATTAAACCAAACCAAATGGTCTCTGAAAAAAATCAGGCTAAAATCCAACATAATTCTTAAAAAAATATCCCTTTTCAAATCTACGCCTTTTCGATGTCCGAAAATATATGGTATTGCTCATGGTTCATTCGACGGCGATATTCACCATCAACGCAGATCGGGCCGTAGATCTTCCGGAGAATTTTTCTCTCAAACACTCCAAGAGCTATCATCTGCTTGCGGAAGTGAGTGTGAGTTTGGTCTGGCGAGAGGTGGCCTTGCTTTTGACTTGCTTACTCAGAATATCGTAGTATCTGTTGGCCAACACTATCCTTCTCCGAATTTCAAAACTGATTTCATTAGTTTTATTTATGGCGGTACCAAGGTATATAAAATCTTTGACTACCTTGAAGCTGAAGTTCTCAAGTTCCACAGTTGGTGCGAATCTACTGGACGTCTTGCGCGTCGAGACCATCAGCTTGGTCTTTTCGCCATTTACTGCCAGTCCCACTTTGACAGACTCCTTCTCAATTCGTTCAAAGATTGTTGTTACAGCTCGCAATGTTGAACCCATTATATCGATGTGATCGGCGTAGGCGAGTAACATGTGTTGTGTGGGGTACAGAGTGCCATTTCTGTTCACCTTTGCGCGTCTCGTATGACCTTTTCCAGCAGGATGTTAAAAAGATCACACGGCAAACTGTCACCTTCTCTGAATCCTCGTTCGGTATTGAAGGGCTCAAGATATGTCCTTTCATACTTTAAATGCTAACTGTTGGGTTTTTCCAGGACCTGGCGAAGAGTGAAAATCTGTTCAATTGTGGCTTCAGTCGTTCACACAGCACGCTTTATAGCACTTTATAAGCGACGGGAAGGAGATTTATTCCTCTATAGTTGGCACATATCGCCTTGTCTCCTCTTTTGTGTACGGGTTACAGGATGCTGAGATTCTAATTATTGGGCATGCATTCCTCTAGCAAAATTGTACATATGACCTGGTGCTTGTGCTGACCAGCATCTGTGACCACCTGTCTTGAATAGTTCGGCTGGTAATCCATCGGCACCTGGTGCTTTATTGTTCCTCAGCCTATTAATTGCTATTTTGTCTAATAGTCCTTGAAAAACATATTTAAAAAATATTCGCTTTTTGGTTTAATAATACTTGCAAAAAAGTTCTTGGAAACAAATACTAAAAAATCCACGCCTTATAGTAAATTATTCCTTAGAAAGGATATTTCAAAAAATCCGCTTGTCCTGAACAGCATCTGTGACCACCTGTCTCGAATAGGTCGACTGGTAATCCATCGGCACCTGGTGCTTTATTGTTCTTCAGCCTATTAAGTGCTATTTTGTCTAACAGTCCTTGAAAAATATATTTAAAAAAAGCTTCGCCTTTTGGTTTAATGATACATTCAAAAAAAGTCCTTGGAAAAAATACTAAAAAAAATCCACGCCTTATGGTCAATTATTCCTTAGAAAGGATATTTCAAAAAATCCACCCCTTATTGTCAAATATTCCTTAGAAAGGATATTTAAAAAATCCACGCTTAATGGTCAAATATTCCCTAGAAAGGATATTTAAAAAAGTCCACGCCTTATGGGCAAATATTCCTTAAAAAGGATATTTAAAAGAATCCACCCCTTATTGTCAAATATTCCTTAGAATGGATATTTAAAAAAAAAATCCACCTTAGAAAGGATATTTAAAAAAGTCCACGCTTAATTGTCAAATATTCCTTAGAAAGGATATTTAAAAAAGTCCACGCCTTATGGCCAAATATTCCTTAGAAAAGATATTTAAAAAATTCACGCCTTATGATCAAATATTACTTAGAAAAGATATTTAAAAAATCCACGCTTAATGGTCAAATATTCCTTAGAAAGGATATTTAAAAACAATCCACGCCTTATGGTCAAATATTCCTTAGAAAGGATATTCCTTAGAAATGATATTTAAAAAATCTACGCCTTTTTGTCAAATAGTCTTTGGAATGAATATTTAAAATAATCGACGCCGTTTGATCAAATAGCCCATGGGAAAATATTTTAAAATCCACGCCTTTTTGGTCTAATAGTCCTTGGAAAAATAATTAAAAAATCCACGCCTTGTTTGATCTAATAGTCCTTGGAAAAAATTTACATTTTTTAGTCAAATAGCCCTTGGAACAAATATTTTAAAAATCTGTACCTATTGCCTAACAGTCCTTGACAATAAATATTAAAAAATTTACGCAAAAAATATTAAGAAAATTACGCAAATATTTAAAAGAATCCATGCCTTTTGGGCCTAAAGCACTTGGAAAAAATACCTACGCCTTTTGGTCTAATATTCCTTGAAAAAAATATTTAAAAGAATCCATGCCATTTGGGCCTAAAGCGCTTGGAAAAAATATCTACGCCTTTTGGTCTAATACACCTTGGTCTAAGAGTCCTTGGAAAAAATATATTTATTTAAGAAAACCAAGAATTTTTCTAATTGTCCATGCAAAAAATCTTAAATAGTCCGCTAAAAAAATCTTTAAAATCACGCTTATCCTGGGAAAAAAACACGTTTATTGTCTAATTATGGAAAAAATATTCCTTAAAACAGCCATGCCAATTGACCTAATAGTTCTGAAAAAAAAATATTCTTTAAGAAATATTTAAAAATATTAAAAAAACGCTAGACTTTAAAATTTGGCTCTGGCTCCCCTTCTTCAACTGATTTCCTTTCAGCTAAAGTTAATACAATTCTAAATTACATATAATTAAAAAAAAAATACTATACAAATCCCAATGGTCAACAATTAACCATTAATATTCTTATTTCCATCAATGGAATATTGTAATTTTCTTTCCCTTCCCTTGTGGCAAGGCATTGCTTACCATGTAAACAATATACAATTGCCGGATTCCAATACTCGGTGAATCAAGCAGCCTGTGATTATTCTGTTTTTTCAACTTCTTTTCTAAATATCAGCTATCCGCCAGGCTTAACCAACCAACCATCCAACTTGACCCAATTCGATTGATTTGCTCTTGCTCTCTGTTCACTGATGCATTTTGAAATTACTTCATATCAAATTAACTGGCAAAGAGCAAAAAGGAATTAGAAAAAAAATCGCAAGGCAAAAGTAAAACAGAAACAAATATGTATGCAATGTTGTTGGTGCAACATTAGAAAATGTTCTGAATGGTTTGTTTGCTTGCCGGGGTCAGGGCAATGTTGATGATTGACGAAGAGGGTGCTGCCTTATGGCGTACTCTGGCTGACAGGCAATGCATTCGAATATGGCTGGTAAAGAAAAAAACCAAACCAACTGCCTTTTGCTGCTGTTGCTGGATCATTATGCATTCCAATGTTGATAAATACAATGAAAAATAAAAACATAGAAGAGAAAAAATAGTTGCTGCAACAACAGTCGGAATAACATTTGCATGAGTTCTGCCATTTGTAAATTAGTAAGCAAAGGATAATTACTTGATTTGCTTCTCTACAACATGTGGACTATTTACGATATTCACTGTGATTAGCTTTAGTTAATTTTCTGATTTCTATTTTTTTCTCGATATTCAATGGCTTAATGAGCCATCGACATTTAAAGGAAATAATTATTTTTTAAAGAATATTTTTTGAGTAAACATTTGTTTTAATAAAACAGCATGAGAAAAAAACTTTAAGGTTTCAAGAAAATAAAATTGGGAATTAAAAGGGAAAATTTTTTAAGAATATGTTCTCAAGGACCAAGACTTAAAACGAGTAGATTTTTAATTTAAGGGATATTAAGGCAAATCTATGAATGTTTAAAAACATTTTTGAAGGTCCAAAAATACAGGAACGCTTTTCCTTGTAATAATTTGAAGGACAAGGTAATCAATAGACGTGGATTTCTGAATAATATTTCTAAAAAGAACATTACACCAATACGCCTAAATAAATAAGAAATGGGGTAATGATCCAGAGCCCAATATTTTTTACAGGATGTGGATATTTCAAATACTTTGTGCAAGACTATTAGACAAAACAATATCTTTTCGTAATATGTTTTCCACGACTATTAGAACGAAAGTTTTAGATATTTTAAATATTTTTTCGAGGACTATTAAAAACTTCGTTTATTTAAATATTTTTTTTTTTAATAGAACTATTAGACCAAAAGGCTTGGATTTGTAAATAGGTCTGCAAGACCAAAAGGTGTGGATATTTAAATATTTTTTTCTAAAGACTTTTAGACCAAAAGACTCCGTTTTTTTTAATATTTTTCCAAGGACTTTTAGACCAAAAGGCGTGAGTTTTTGAACTATTTTTTCCAAGGAATCTTTGACCAAAAGGCCTTGGTTTTTTAAAATATTTTTCCCAAGGACTTTTAGACGAAAAGGAGTGGATTTTTAAAATATTTTTCCCAAGGACTTTTAGAGTGGATTTTTAAAATATTTTCCCAGGACTTTTAGACCAAAAGGCGTCGATTTTTTTAAATATTTTTCCCAAGGACTTTTAGACGAAAAGGAGACCAAAAGGTGTGGGTTTTTTAAATATGTTTTCCAATGACTATTTGACCAAAAGACGTGGATTTTTTTAAACTATTTTGGGAGGGTTTTTTATTGCCGAAAAGCGTGGATTTTTAAAATAATTTTTTTGACAATAGGTGTAGATTTTTTAAAATATTTTTGGGAGGGGGTTCTTTTGCTGAAAGGCTCGGATTTTTAAAATAATGTTGGTCGGGTGCTCTATTGCCAAAAGGCGTGGATTTCTAAGTATACTGTTTAAGGACGAAAGGCGACGGATGGCGTGGATTTTTAAAAATATATTTTTTGAGGATCTCCTATTGATAAAAGGTGTGGATTTTTGAAAAAATATTTTTGGTTTTTAAAAATATATTTTTTGAAGATCTCCTATTGACAAAAGGCGTGAATTTTTAAAAATATATTTTTTGAGGATCTCCTATTGACAATAGTCGTGGGTGTTTAAAAATATATTTTTTAAGGACCTCCTATTGATAAAAGGCGTGGATTTTTAAAATATATTTTTTGGGGATCTCCTATTGACAATAGGCGTGGATTTTTAAAAATATATTTTTTAGGGATCTCCTATTGACAAAAGGCGTGGATTTTTAAAAATATATTTTTTGAGGATCTCCTATTAACAAAAGGCGTGGATTTTTAAAAAAATATTTGTTGAGGATTTCCCAATGATCAAAGGCTTGGAGTAAAAAAAAATATTTTTTGAGGACCTCCTATTGACCAAAGTCGTGGATTTTTAAAATATTATTTAGACAAAAAGCGTGGATTTTTAAAATAACTGTTTTAATTAATTTTGGGAGGGTATTCTATTGACGAAAGGCGTGATTTTTAAAAATATTTTTTAATGATCTCCTATTGAAGGAAAACGTAGATTTTTAAAAATATTTTTTAAGGATCTCCATAGCGTGGACTTTTAAAATATTTTCTTTTTTAGATCTATTGACAGAAGTCATGGACCAGAAGCAGAGGGTGAGGATTTTTAAAAATATTTTTGAGGATCTCCGATCGCCTTATAACAAAAAAAATTGAGGTATGGATTTTTAAAATATTTCCTTTTTGAAGTCTCTTAGCCAAACGGTGTCGATTTTTAAAACAATTTATTATTAATGATCTCAAAATTAGTTTTAGAAGGTCTCAGAGGCATAAGGTGTGGATTTTTAAAATATTTATTTTCGAGGATCTCAAAATTAATTTCTGAAGGTCTCATAAGCATTAGGCGTGTATTTTTTTAAACTATGTTTTGAGGATCTCATATAAATAAGGCGTGCATTTTTAAACTATTTTTTGAGGGTATTTTTAAATATTTATTTTTGATGGGCTCCAAATTAGTTTTAGAAGGTCTCAGAGGCATAAGGTGTGGATTTGTAAAAACATTTAAAAAAATATATTTTAAAATATTTATTTTGGAGGATTTCATAAGGATATGTTTTTGAAGGTCCCATAGTCATTTGGCACGAATTTTTATTTTTTTTGTTTTTTTTTTTTGAATTTTTAAATTATTTTTTGAAAAATACTTTTTTCGCAGTAAAAGGCATTGATTTCTAAACATTTTCAGGGACTATCATTTTAAAGGGAATGGATTTTGAAAAGGATTTTTCTTTGTTTGTCTATTAGAACAAAAGGCGTGGATTTTGTAGAAATTTACATGGACTTTTATACCAAAAGGCGAAGATTTCTAAAAAGGATAAACCTTAAATGCCATTTTTTAGAAATATTGTTTGGCAGTCTCTCTTTGAACACTAAAGAAATTAATTTTTAACAGAATATTTTTCTGATAAGATTTTATAACAAAAAAGCGTATATTTTCAAAATAATTTTTGGTGGAACTACCAGTAATTTTATATCCTTGAGTGTAAGAAGTATACATCATAGGACCTTACAACCCAAGGCCTTAGAAACGTAATTTTTTCTTACTTACCACACACCACCAAAAATCATAAAATTCATATTTCTCCACAAGTCCAGCTAAACCACAAAGAACAATAATATTGGTTGGTCAACACCACCCTGGGCTACACAACAAGACAAAATCGCTTAAGCCAGCAAAAGACAACAAACAGGAAATGAAAGTGCAATAAAATTGGCCAACATAAAATGAAATGAAATAAATAATAAAAATAGAAGCTGCCACATTTTATGATGTTGCACATTTGGTGTTTAACACTACAAAATTGCAAAGTCCTTGCTTGCAGTGGTCCCCTTTACTACACAACGTCTCTTGTCCCGCACGTATATTTTTGGGTGATGGCTTGCCAAAACAAAAATCACATAATATCCTTAGCATCAACAGCAATTTCACGAAGACAATGAAAATTGTTTTTCCCCACTTACAACTCATAAAACATTAAATTCGTTTTGCGGCAACAATGACAAATGGAGCAAGGAATTTTTTTCGGTGTACTGAAAAGTAGTTTATATTGTTTTGGAAAATTAAATATTAGATAGTCCTGATTTATATTAGGCGAGTTTACTTGCGGCAATTTTTATCGTTCTCTTTTGAACTTGCTCCATGCGTCTATACAAGGCAATTCGGTTTCCAAAATATTTGTTTATTTGTTGTTTTTTCACATTTAAATATATATAAAATGTCAACAAATACGAAATACACAAAACGAATTGCCAGAAAATTGTCGGTACGAGCAATTTTTTTCATTTCTATACCCCTTGCCCCTCTCTCCAACAAACAAAGACTTGCCGCAAGTAAACTCGCCTAATCTAAATCAAGACATATATTGTAAAGGGGAAACTTCGTTAGAAATTCTATAAATGTTTTTCATATTTTAATTATTATTTTTTATATATTTCCCAATGAGAGAAAGAAAATACTTTAACCCTGAAATTTACTATTTAATCTGCCTTTACTAAATATTCAAATCAATACACACCAATATAATTTCAAATAAAAAATAGAATACCATTAAAGAAGAAAATAGAGAAATATCACTAGGCTGGCTTTCCGATTTGTTTTATGATCTCAAAAATGGGTAGACCATGTATGTGATTCTTTATATTTTCATAGATCATGGAATAAAAGTATATTGAAGTGGAAGTTTTTATGTCTGCAATGCATTCGTGATTATTTTTTATTTATTTATTTTATTTTGTTTTTCTTCAATAAAAGATTCATTTCAATTTTACTTTTTTTTTGTCCCCACCAATAACAATGAAGACATTAACGTAGAAAAAAGCGAATCTAACACAAAAAAATCAGAGTGGCATCGTGACAATAAAATAAAAATTATACAATAGAATTGTAAATAATGTACAAATATTGGCAGCGACAACTCACATAGATAGACACTGGGTCCTGTGACAATACAATTGCAAAACATACATGTCCTTATGCTACACATACGGTCTCTTTTTTCCATAGTCGAAAAAAATATATTTGTTTGTTGTGTTGCTATCAACTCTCTCTTCCCTCTTTTCCTCATTCCTCCTTTGTCTGTGTATGCGCGTATACTTAACTGTTTCCATACAAAACGTTCAAGTGTTAGAATTGAAACTGTGAAAAATCTTATTATAATACTGCAACTTAACTCACACGCACACACACACACTCATGTGCTCACTCACCCACTTGACTTGACTTTTGTTTGCCTAACCCAGTAGCCGTAGTTGCACAAAAAGAGGTCTTTCATTGTATTCAAGTGAGAAAGTCAAACTTAGACACACACATACTTATACGCCCTTTTTTGTGTACACATTTGTTACGGTGTGTGTGAGTGTATGTGTGCCTTTTTTACTTGTGTGCATTATACGCTTTTGTAGGAATTTATCGAGAAACTTACATAGGGCAACATTCATGCAAACATTTACAAAATCCTTTTGCATGATGGATTTTACGCCTTTTTCTTTGATTCAGCGCACAGTGGTTCAAAAACAATTGTTAGAGGAAATGAGAATGTTAAGTTTTTATAAAGAGAGTCTTTCGATGCTAAGAAGACGAACAGAGGATCGCGGGAACTCTATAAATATCTGAGAGCCGGAAGACTTCCATAGAGAATTTGAAGTCAGGAAATCTTCTGAAGATGGCCTGAAGCCGTTAACGACTTATATAGGATAAATGTGAGACACACGAGTTGAGGGGAAAACAGTGACGAGCTCAAGGCCTGGGAGTTAAACAAACGTAATCATCTACAGAAGAGCTGAATGACAGAAAGCCACTCAGAAACGAGCTGAAGACCAATTTTCTTAAATGTTAATATTAAGACCTGGGAGTTTCTATAGGCGAGCTGAAGGTTTAAACGAAATCACTGGCAGGGATTATTTTATAGGAGAGGTCAAAACCAGTAGAGGCGAAGGGAATCATCTGCATTTTTTATTATAGAAAATTAGTATAAAGACCAAGGAGCCTATATAAGTGAAGGCCTGAGCGGCTTTTATAGAATAACTGTGGGACAAATGATTTGAGAGTCAAGCAACTTTTCCCAGACGAGCTCAAGGCCAGGGATTTAAGCAAATTGAATTTCGCCTAATGATCTACGGAAGAGCTGACGGACAGAGAGCCGTTCATAAACGATCGGCATGTTCATAGTGAAACCAGGGAATTTCTATAGGCGAGCTGAAGGTTTAAACGAATTCAATGACATGGAGAGCTCAATACCAGTACAGAGAAGGGAATCATCTATGTGAGTGTTGAGGCCATGCAATTTTCTGTAGAAAACTAATCTAAAGGGCAAATAGCCTACATAAATGAAGGCCTGAGCGGCTTCTATAGAATAACTGTGGGACAGAGAATCTTTTACAAACGATATGTATGTAAGGTTGAAGCCATGCACTTTTCTGTAGAAAAACTAATCTAAAGACCAAGAAATATTTTACATACAAGGGGACTTTATAAGAACATAGAGTGATGCTCGATGTACGTAGGTCGACTGTAGATTTCATACATAGAGACCCATTGCAACTTGGCAATAGAATTGAACCTTAGCTGGGCTCGCGACTACTCCTATCTCTCTCCATCTTGTCTATAAAGATATTATCCTGCTCCTCAATCAGACACCTATAAATACTTCCTTCAGCTCTTCTATAAATACTACAAAACGTATATGAGCTCTAGCTCGTACCAAATGACGCCCTCCACTTCGCCTATAAAAAAATCCAGAAGACGTCCTCCTCCGACTCTGTTAAAATTCCTTTGCTTCATGTCTATAGAGAGGTCCTAGACTACTGTAACTCTTTAAAGACTCCTTTCAGGCCATCTAAAAAATATTATTTTGAGAGTCTAATAATCAGGAGTAGATTTGCAAATTTGGAAATATATGTCATGGTCTTCTGTTGTCGAAAGTGGGATTTTTGTATTATTAAGAGTCTTAGCTTAATGGCGTCAATTATATTTTAGGGCATGGATTTTATAAAAAAAATGATTTTTATACCCTCAGCCTTATGGCTAATTTGATACAATGAAAATGTGCCTCATCGATATATTAGTTTCAGAAAATTTGGGGTCGATTTACATATGTCCGTCCGTTGTCCGTCTGTATGTCTGGCGCACGATAACTCTCGAAGGCAGTAATCGATTTTATCCAAACTATCATAATATTCCTTCCAAACTTTGTTTTAGTTCGAAGATGGGGAATATCGGTGCACTGCGTCTAGTACCTCCCCCACAAAATGGTCAGAATTGTGTAAAAATTTGTTTTATAATAACATGGAAACGGACTATCCGATTTTAACGAAACTTTGTACTTTATATCTTTACCAAGCCTAGAGCAAGTAGAAAGATGGGACCCATTGGTCCACTTCTTCTGGCACCTCCCCCACAAAGGATCAACATTTTCAATATTAATAAATCCAATATCAGGCTAATGGAATGTCCGACATGAACCAAACTTTCCAAAACCTATTATCTTTACGAAGCCCAGATCAATTTTGAAGATGATACACATTGGTCCACTCCTTCTGGTACCTTCCCCACAAAATTTTCAAAATTTATGAATCCAATATCAGGCGAATGGAATGTCCGATTAGAACCAATTTTTGCACAACCTGTTATCCTTACCAAATCTAGATCAAGTCCGAAGATGCTACCCATCGGTCCACGCCTTCAGGTACCTCCCACACAAATGGTCAAAATTTGAAATATTTATAAATCCAGCCGACCAGGCGACCACAGGGCCTGAAACCCCTGCGATTCACAATCTAATTTTTCCTTTTCCATATAGGTCAGGTCATCTAAAAAGTCTCCTTTCAGTATATCTATAGACGTTTTCGAGTTCATTCGTGGAGAGCCTACCTCCAGATCGTCTACAAAGACTTACTACTTCCAATTCGCATATAAAGTATCTCTGTAACTCGTTTACTTCTTCTAACTCTTCTCTTCAAACGTTCTCGTATATGCTTTTCCCTTTCGGCGCGTGTGCACTCCAGGAATCGGTTGGGTGTCTTGTCTCGTATTTGACACCTTCTATGATTTGTGTCTAGATGGCAAAATTTCAAAACTCCAAACAAATATTATGATGAATTGACTGAAACAAGTGTTGACGATGCTGTTTTTGTTGCTGCTGCCTGTGCACTCCGCGTGAAGTCACACAAACAGTGTGAAACACAAATTTGGCGGAATTCTAATTATAAATAAAAGTAGTGGCGGCAGCACCCAGTGAAGCATCACACCATGAGCAGACACTTCGAAAAAAAAAAAACAAAAGCAACAACCCAACAAATGACATTTGCACAAATCCAGTCGAAAATACACACCACAAACATCACCAACCATCTATCCCCCAGGAATGTGTAGGACCCCAACGTACTGGGACTGGGTCATTTGACCAAATTTAGTAACTCATACTGCTTGTGAACGTGGCTACAGAGAACCGAACAACTATGCCGTGACTTTACGCGAAGTTTTTGGAAGTAAAAATAGAAATTGAAATTTATTACTAATGCGGCGTTATGCTGCATTGTTTCTCCCGGTTGTTTTTTGGCTTTGCAGAAAAACTGGCGGCACGTTAGTTTAAAATTAGAAAAATAAATTCCCTACCCCAAAACAAACAAACAAACAGCAGGAGGACAGACAAATGACGTGATTGAAACCCCAAAATAAAAAAGTAAGAACTCCTAAACATCCCACAGGCTAGGCTAGCACTGTGCCAACAAATGTGCGCTATGACGCCAACAATCGAAAAAAAAGCCAGCAAAGCTAGTCGCTAATTCCGGCCACATTGTCTGGCTGTCAGGCTAGCGTGTGCCTAGCACACACAAAAACTTCTAATTTTTCGAGTAACAACAAAGTGGCAACACAATCCGAATAAAAAAATAAAAACTTTGATTTTTTCGCCCAACACATTATTCACAATTTACACATCCCTTTCCCATATATTGAAGTGAAGTAGATTCTGCAACAGAAACTGTGGGGAGCAACCAGCCATATTTGTCGTTAAATATGCAACATGCAGCAGTTTTATACAAAAGGAAAAAGTTTCATCTACGAGATGATGCTTCAGCATCTAATGCTGCAACATTATTCCGCCGCAACATGGTGAATGCGAACGAGGGTATCCGCTCGTTGGGTTGCCTCTCATGTTGGTTTTTGCATTTGGCCAGATTAAGGGAGGGGGATGTTAATGGGGTGTGAGGTAATGTTTGCCAAAAAAAAAAAAAACAAAAGAAAAACATTACACGAATATCCAACAAAACTGTATAAACTTTCGTCGAAGCAACGACCATAGGCATCCATAGAATTTATGGGGATAAGACTGTAGCCCAACAGAGTTTCGCACAGAGGTTAATTTTCATTTTTTTCATGGGCAACATTTCGAAACGATAGGTATTATTGGTTTCTTCGGAAAATAAAAAGTTGTATTTTTCATCAAAGTAAAAATTATAAAATTAGTTTATTAAACTGTCCAGGTGCTCTGTGACCCCGATAACCTTAAGAATTCCATTTGATTGCCGCTGGGCTATCGGCATAAACCATATATCCAAGGGAGAAAGTGTTAAATAGTTAAATCCCTGTGTCATTTGATATAATCTCTGGTTGATATAACATGGAAACTTTTCCTATAAAAGACACAGGTTTTTATTACTCGTGTGCTAGGGATTCTTTTATAGGAGAGGTCAATACCAGTACAGGCAAAGAGAATCATCTATGTAAGTGTTGAGGCTATGCATTTTTTATTGTGATGCTCGGTGACGTACGTCGACTGTAGATTTCACTATAGCTTGTAAATAAAATTAACCCCCTCGCTTCTACTCGTCCATAATCAATTCCTACATATAGGCTATGAAGGCATTATCCTGCTCCTCAATCAGACTCCTTCTATAAATACTTCCTTCCTTCGTCGCCTATAAGTACAGTTTGCAATACAGCACCTATATGAAGACCTCCAGCTCGCCACTAACGGCAGCTGGCAGTTCACATATAAATAATCCATCCAGTTCACATTTGAAGACTTTCTCCCCCGATTCTATCAATGTTCTCGGCAGCACGTCTATAAAAACAGATCGTAGAGCGCAGTGCAGGACATCTAAAAAGTCCCTTTCCGTACATCTTAAGACTTTATCGAGCTCATCTAAGAAGACTTTATTCAGCTTTTTTCTATAGACTTCCTCCACCTAGTCTTAAAAGTGAGCCTACCTCCAGATCGATCGGCTAATTGAGCCAATGAACTATTTAAGCTGTAAAATACACGTTTTTATAAAAATATGATGTACTGGGAAAGGCCAAAAATAAAAACAAAACCATCATGGAATGGTTCATCCTGGAATTTCTACAATATTTTGGGTTATATTAGGTGGGGGGAAAAGTAACCCATTATTTTTTCGGCAGATGACTATGCTGATAGATTCCTCCTAAAGCATCGATCAAACAATTCCAGATTTATGCTCGTTGGAAGGGTGATTTCGCAATAAAAAATATATATATTTTTTGGTGCATTCAGTTGCGAGTTACAGGATGTTAAAAATGGGAGTGAACAAAAAGAAAATTCGGTAAATTTTATATTTTTTTTTGCAAGGTGAATGGTGTTTATGGCGCCTATACTGTAACTGCCAATTATGTGTAATTTTGGTTTCGTAGATTCCGGTGAGGAATTTTTGATGTTAAAGATGCACCTCTCACAGGTAGTCCGGACCTGAGAGGTGTCGTGTTCCACCAGGACAACGCTAGGCCACACACATCTATAGTGACTCGCCAGAAACTTCGGGAAATTGGTTGGGAAGTTTTAATGCATCCGCCATTGCAAAATTTTTTTAATGATGAAAAATTGGTGTATAGGTAGGTTTGTGAAAATCGAGTTTTTTGCAAATAGAAAGCAGGACTTCATACAACAAAATGGTGCATATTTGGCCCAAGTCGGACATTCCGAAGCATGTTAAAGTCCTATAGTTCATATAAAAATAATGGATTTCTTTTTCCCCAACCAAATATGTATTCAATCGCCAGCAGAACGGAAGTGGTTTTTTAAATATTTATACAATGACTAATAATGGAGACTATGCTTTTATAGAGTGTTTTTCCATGATCATCACGGGAGAAACGGGGATTTTATGTATAGAATATGTTTTCAGTGACCAACACTATTTCGATTTTGTACTCTAATAGTGTGTTTAAATTTGGTACACATAATTACGAATTTTCTAAACTACCTCTGTTTAATTTAGAAAATCTATTGATTTCATTCTCTTGGGCGTTTACACTTCTATTGTGTTTCAAAACGCATTGAATTCCATATTCGTTACAATCTTCATACTCCGTAATATTACAACATTGAAATGTCAAATGGGAGATTCTAACGAGTATGGAATTAGCGCCGACGCCACCTTCCTTTATTATTGTTGACACTCAAACACTCTCTTTTCGTTGGCCTACCAATCAACAGGTAATCTGTCACTCTATTTTTCCACTCTTCTATTTTTTATCAATAAAGCAACTGCCTTTATTTTAATTTAAATCTAAAAACGTTCGTGTTTTTATTTCTTCTATTTTGCACGCAATTTCGGCGTCAACATTTTGGTCCATTCGAACCGGAGACGAGTTTTTGGAAGCGAAGTTCTAATTGGTTTTTTTCTTGTTTGCATTTTTCAACAGCAGAATAACAACAACACAACATCCACATCACCCCCATACCTCATCATCCCTACACATAATCACCATCAATATCATCTTCATCAACAAAATCAGGTAGGTCAGTGCAGTGTTTTTTTTTATTTTCTGTGTGAGCTCGCGAAAAAAAATAATAACAAAACATAATAATAACTAAAACAAAAAAAAAATCATAAACAAAGTTCGACGGCCTATTATTTTTTCCAAAAACAAATTCGCAGGCCGCTTTACAACGTTTTGTCGTTTCGCTTACCTCTCCGTCTGTCGTATATTAGTCGCGGACGGACTAATCGCGATCAGTGAAAAAAGAAAAAAAAATTTAAAAATTTTCGTATTTAATTTGTGGTTTTGATTCTAAAAAGTGAGTGGTTATTTTATAAGAAATTTTCTATTAAACGTTTTTAAAAAAAAAACAATTTGTTTTATTAATTGAAATTATTAAATTATTTTCAAAATAAATAACAATAATTTGAAACACCCCCACTCACTCTAATATTTGGTTGCATTCTATTAGAATAGCAAGAAAAAAATAATAACCAAACGCAAAAATATTTTCGTTTATTTCTTTTTCCACTGATCGACAATACACAATTATATTTACATACCTACGCTGGTTAACGTACGTACGTTGGTTGTCACTATACACAATTATACTTACATTGTTACGTTGGTTGACATACGTACGCTAGCCACCACTAGCCTATCGTTTAACCATACACACACGCTATACACATACATACCATTTGTTAGGCAGCCGTCGCTCGCCTTGTTGAGTTGTTTTCTTTCGTTTCTTCTTTGTTACGTGTACGCTACACACATCGGGTCGGTCGAGTGTGGTTAGTTAACACGTTTGGTACAAAGTTGAAAATTTTTGTTTATTGAATTAGTAGTGTGTGTATGACTATTTGAAATATAGTTGTGTATAATAATAACGCAATACACCCTACAGTCCGCATTGGTTGAAATTCATATAAATAATAATTTTTCGTATTATTTATATTGAATTTAATTAAAAATAATATAATTTGGATATTATTCACCTTGTTATATATTTATAAAACATTTATTTTCATTTAATTTTTTAAATCGAGTGGAAAATTTATAATTTTTTTAAACCTTTTTCGCAGGTTTGTTGATTTTTAGTTAATTTTTCTTGAAAATTAAGCTTTTTCGTGTAGTTTCTTGGCTACAATTTTGATATTATCGTTCGATGTTCGGCATTTATCGACAATTATTTTCTATTTTTTGGATTTCAATTCAACTTTTGTGAGTTTTTGATAGAATCTTTGGAAAATTTTGGAACATTTTCGTCATTTTTTGAATTTTATTTGTCATATAAACAATTTTGGTTGGTTTTTCGAACAATTTTTATCGGTTTTCAAATATTATTTCGGATATTTGGATTGTTTTAGCAAATTTGAGCTATATTTCATTAAAAATTGTGGTAAATTCGTCGGTTTTTTTAAAACTTGTTGGACATTTTTTGGAATTTTATTCAAATATTGGAAAAATTGTTCGATTTTTTAATTTTTATTTCGATTTTTGGTATTTTTCTTAAAGAAGTTGGTGTTTCTTTGGAATAATTTGGATCGATTGGTTAATAATCGAAATCAGATTGGCATTTTCTCCATTATTCGAGTCCTTTGTTGAGAAAATCATTAACAGGTAATCTGTCACTCTATTTTTCCACTCTTCTATTTTTTATCAATAAAGCAACTGCCTTTATTTTAATTTAAATCTAAAAACGTTCGTGTTTTTATTTCTTCTATTTTGCACGCAATTTCGGCGTCAACATTTTGGTCCTTCGAGCCGGATACGAGTTTTTGGAAGCGAAGTTCTAATTGGTTTTTTTCTTGTTTGCATTTTTCAACAGCAGAATAACAACAACACAACATCCACATCACCCCCATACCTCATCATCCCTACACATAATCACCATCAATATCATCTTCATCAACAAAATCAGGTAGGTCAGTGCAGTGTTTTTTTTTATTTTCTGTGTGAGCTCGCGAAAAAAAATAATAACAAAACATAATAATAACTAAAACAAAAAAAAAATCATAAACAAAGTTCGACGGCCTATTATTTTTTCCAAAAACAAATTCGCAGGCCGCTTTACAACGTTTTGTCGTTTCGCTTACCTCTCCGTCTGTCGTATATTAGTCGCGGACGGACTAATCGCGATCAGTGAAAAAAGAAAAAAAAATTTAAAAATTTTCGTATTTAATTTGTGGTTTTGATTCTAAAAAGTGAGTGGTTATTTTATAAGAAATTTTCTATTAAACGTTTTTAAAAAAAAAAACAATTTGTTTTATTAATTGAAATTATTAAATTATTTTCAAAATAAATAACAATAATTTGAAACACCCCCACTCACTCTAATATTTGGTTGCATTCTATTAGAATAGCAAGAAAAAAATAATAACCAAACGCAAAAATATTTTCGTTTATTTCTTTTTCCACTGATCGACAATACACAATTATATTTACATACCTACGCTGGTTAACGTACGTACGTTGGTTGTCACTATACACAATTATACTTACATTGTTACGTTGGTTGACATACGTACGCTAGCCACCACTAGCCTATCGTTTAACCATACACACACGCTATACTAATTAAAAATAATATAATTTGGATATTATTCACCTTGTTATATATTTATAAAACATTTATTTTCATTTAATTTTTTAAATCGAGTGGAAAATTTATAATTTTTTTTAAACCTTTTTCGCAGGTTTGTTGATTTTTAGTTCATTTTTCTTGAAAATTAAGCTTTTTCGTGTAGTTTCTTGGCTACAATTTTGATATTATCGTTCGATGTTCGGCATTTATCGACAATTATTTTCTATTTTTTGGATTTCAATTCAACTTTTGTGAGTTTTTGATAGAATCTTTGGAAAATTTTGGAACATTTTCGTCATTTTTTGAATTTTATTTGTCATATAAACAATTTTGGTTGGTTTTTCGAACAATTTTTATCGGTTTTCAAATATTATTTCGGATATTTGGATTGTTTTAGCAAATTTGAGCTATATTTCATTAAAAATTGTGGTAAATTCGTCGGTTTTTTTAAAACTTGTTGGACATTTTTTGGAATTTTATTCAAATATTGGAAAAATTGTTCGATTTTTTAATTTTTATTTCGATTTTTGGTATTTTTCTTAAAGAAGTTGGTGTTTCTTTGGAATAATTTGGATCGATTGGTTAATAATCGAAATCAGATTGGCATTTTCTCCATTATTCGAGTCCTTTGTTGAGAAAATCATTAAATTTTTGATATTTTCGTTCTCGATTGAGAAAATCATTAC
>NW_026880174.1:0-29584 GCF_032173495.1 Musca vetustissima
AATAAGTGCTGAAGCTTTGACGGGCCTGCAGCTGAGTAAGCTCCGAACCATTCTGTATCAATTTCAGCACTTGTTTTCGCAAACGTTACCCTCCTTTCACACTTGGGTTCAATGCGTTTCGTATCGAAATATATGGGCGTTGCTGTTTCCAAAGCACGTTCGTATTGACCCATACGTTCCTCAAAGGAATTGCCCTCCTTAATATCACCATTCTGCTTTCCAGCGTATAATTGCTGATACAAAAGTTGATTGTAATTGTGTTGCGACAGGGTTGATTGAAAGGTTTGACCTTGTAATACGGGTGTTGACATTGGTATACCCGTTGTGGAATCGAGGAAATTACCATACCTTGACATGCTATCTTCCGTAGGGAATATGCGTACAAATCCTCCCCGACGAGCATTCTGGAAACGAGCATTGCGAATTATACGCTGTTCTTCCAGAGTCAAATTTTTACAAGCCGATGCACTGACAGAAGAACGCTTAGCACCTCCCACGCCGCTGGAATTCCTACACAGGTTAAGAGATCGGTTATGAGACATGATTTGACCTTGGCATCCAGCGGACTATCTACACCCATAGACGGTGATAAATTCACCTCCAAAAGCCACGGTTTCAACGTATCATCGATGAGTATATCAAAACCATACAGCTCAAAGCAATTGTTCCCGTTCGGCACAAACATGCGACATGCCGATATAATGGATTGGGCACATGAGAATATCGATTTGATGATTAAATCTTCTATATTGGCCATTAACATATGAGTATCACAACCTTGAGATTTCAAATGCCTCAATAGCGCCGACAAAGTCCATTTGTGGCCCACGTCCTCCTCATGGGCATCACTGGACTTGATGTAGTCGGTGTGGTATTTATTAATACTGTAATTGCACAGATGCATACAAGGGTTCCATAGATTGTCAGCGTCCAAGTCATACTTGACAGTGGCCAACCTAACCAGACCTTCTTCGTATAGATATATTATGAGTGGGTCAAAGGATGTGACCAACACATATACACGCAAATCGCATTTATGACCATCAATACATAATGGATCAGCTACATATTTGGATACTAAAACCTGTTCATCCTGGGGTATTTGGTCGGGCGAGTTGACAATGAATATGCCACGACCACGGCTGGAGGCGGCCGGTTTTACTATCCACGGACCGCGACACTTGTTGTGAGCCGTCACCAGATCCTTATACTCCAAAGGCAATAAGAATGATTGTGGCACTATATCAAAGTGTTTCATGCCTCGCAGATGTTGCATACGTTCGATGTTCTTGTAGAGACGATCTTTGCGTGTCAGCTCGTACGAACGTGGGAAATGATTGACCCTTTGATATGGGGATAGATTTCTTAACATATCAGGTTTCATGTGTATTCCAGTCCATAGAATGCTAAATGAGTCGTCGTCCTCAGCTTCGGTAAGGCCATGTCTAGCGAATATTTTACGCAGTAACTTTGTTTCGGTTTGAAGAAATTTATAGGTCATCTTGAGGTTTGTGGCAGGCATATCCAGGGCGGCAGGAGTGTGATCGACCTCACCATCGTTATCGTGCTCATGTTCCTGTTCGTTATCATTGTCAAGTTCGGTTTCCGTCGTTTGGGGGACATTCTTTCGCGGTCTGTCATCAAAAGACCTCTTACCCGACACCTCCTTTTCATTGTCTTCCGAATCATTGCCATCACTGGATATGGAATTATCACTAGATGACATAGAATCCCATAATTTTTTGTCTAAGTGCTTTGGTATTGAGACAACACATCGTTTCTGTTTGCTAATTGGGGAGCTACGATTGCTTGATCCGATTCTTCGTTGTTGTAATTCGTTAGAATTGTTACGTTCGACCTTGCCACTGCTGGAGCTAAGGCTAGATGTGGATTTGCTTTTGGCGTTTTCTTTCCTCAATGTTGTTACATTCTTTTCCGGCGATGTTTCCCGTTCCTCTTCGTCCCCTTTAACACATACTCCGCTCGAACTAGAACGACTTACATGTTGTTGCTGTGGTCGGGAATTTAAAACCGTTGTTCGAAACACCAGAACGGCATCTTTCGAACCCAATCCGCCACTAGTAATCCATTCGTCGTCGGCTGGCTTTTCGAAACGTCGATTGCCTGCCGTAGTGGTTCCATTGTTGTTGGGACGGGCATCAGTTGTGGGCATAATGAATTTTCCAGCACTCTTGAGGCTGACAGCTCACTGGTACATTGCTCGGACGAACAACAACTTCGGACGTATTGCGTAATTTCTACACCACTTCGGTTAACTCTTTACTGACCGAACTGACTTCCGTTTAATAATTTCAGTTAATGATTCATCCAATGATTCCAGCAAGTCGATGACAACATATATTCTTCCTCTGTCGCCTAGTCGCCTTGACATGTTCTGTAATAGCCTTAGGGGTGTGGGTATGAAATCGTCGTCATTGCCCTTGTCGCCTCGTTCGTTTGCTGCTGCTGCCTCTTCTACTTCTGAAATTAATTTGATCACAGAAATGGAATTTTGATTGTAGTTCGCAGTAAAAAAAATAATTTTTGATAAAAATTAATAACGCGAATTCGTGATGGCCAAACGGTTTAATAATATTTTCGAAGGAAAAAAACTATCACATAAAATTTTCGTTATATTTCCTTGTGGCAAAACACAACGCGGCGCACCACAGCAAGCTCAAAGGGAATATAAAACAGAAAAATTAAAAAAATCACAAACAATTTTGAGGGTTGCTCGCTCGTCGTCAGTTGTGGTGTTGTTTCCGAAGCTAATAAAATATTCCTACTGACTGCCGCCTGTCGCCTGAGTACAATGGCTAGAAGAAATCCATGTCCTTAAAATAGCAGGTTCACATTTCTCGCGTGCGCACAACTCTTCATACATTCTCTTGGTGTGTCTATGTTTAGCTCTTATACTCGAACCAACCAACCAAGTGCAGTACAACTTCCGAAGTTTGAGTGGAAATTCTGTTATCATTCAGTCCGTTAGTTGGTTCACCATGCGTCGTCAGTTGCATTGTTTACATTATAGTTAGCTAATGGTGGTGGGTTATGATGTCTAAGGGATGGGGGGAGTCTACAGACAAGAGAGTGTGGTGCGGCGGATATAGATGTCAATGTTATTTTCCAATAACACAAACAAATAGTAGCTGCTATATGATTTTTCTTCTTCTGTTTCATTTTGAGCAGAGCATTTAGTGAACGTGTAAACAAATCGATTAAGGTTGGGTTGCTGTGACTGTTTGTCTGTCTGTCGTTCCCTCGGTCGATTTGTCTGTGTGATGATGCGAGCGTGTGTGCTTAGCTTTTTGGGATTTTTGCTTCTTAGTCACGTCCAATTGGAGAAAATCTATCAGATGCTGTTAATAGTTGTATGCTTATCGGCAATAACGCAGACCTCTCTAATGGCAATGACTAGGCGCTTCACAACAAAAGTGACCAGAATCTGCGAACCGCATATGCAAATTCGAAAGTATTTCAATTGATTTGTATTTTCAAAGGTATTTTTGTTGAATATTGAACTATGCACAGTGGTACAGAATTATTGTATATGTGTTTTTTTGTGGATACAATTATTTTAGTATCCTCCGAAACGAATATAGTATATGTGTTATAGTTTCGAATAAGCAGAAATCTTAGATAATGATGACATTAACATCTACCCTATAACATATTAACCGATTCTAAGCGAATTTTTATATTTAGAAGCAAAAACTTATTCCCGCTAACATGACACCGTTTTTTAACTTTGAAACTATTTTCTGCTCAAAATGGAAATTATAAAAAAAAAAAACCTTTGCCTTTTAGTTTATAGTCTGATGAGTAACACTTCCTATTATTTACATTAAATGACACAAAAACAATTCGCCGAGGAATAAAAACGGAACGTAAAGACAACAATTATTTTTAAAAAATAAAATAGAACTTGTACCGTATGTTCCGATGACTGTTAAGGCAATAACGCAGACCGGAATGCGTTCGTAAAAAGTATAGTCGAATAGCCAATTTGACTAGTGGTTTTTGGAACACCTTTCACGTATGAGACACAAAATATAAATAAAACCGAAACTCATACCTCTATAGCAGCTACCGAATGAAGAACTAAACAATCAACTGGATGTACAAACATTAAAAAAATGACAACAACAATAGTACAATAAATATAATATATTCATATATTGACATGAATTCGTATGTTTAGTTATTAAAAAGAAGAATTTTCGTTTTACTTATTTGTGGACACCCTTTTTTGTTTGTATGTTGCTTTTATTTGTTTAAAAAGTTTTATTGTTATGGGAAATACAGTGGCACACAAATATAAAATATGAAGGTGTGTGGTGTTTGTTGAGAGTACCGCATTTGATATTAGGATAGGTACACTAAGTTACATAATTAAACAAGTAAGTGTAAGCGTACCAACATCGAAGTCATTACCAAGGAATAAATAAAAATGGCAGTAAACCTATTTGAATTGAGCAAGGTGCAAATAAATTTCCCCGACATAACCATAGCATTTGATATGGATTGCGATGAATTTGTCAATTTTTCTAAATTTCCATGTCGAATTAGGATAAGATTTTCACAGAGACACATCTGTAGTCAGACTAGTATAAATTGAGTGACTAATCGAACAGCTAATAATAGGTTCGTTCGTTTACTCAATAATTTGTACGAATTTGTACAAATTATTACAAAATGTTGTTCGTTTACCCAAAAGTCCAGTAAAAGAGAGTGAATTGAGAGAGCAGATTTGACAGTTGTGTTACTGAGTATTTGCAAATTCTTACAAGGAAAATTTACTCAGTAAGAATTTTCTTGTACCATCAGCTGATATTTAATCAGCTGTTTTGAAAAAAACAAAAAATTGTTCTCAAGAAAATTGATTGTTTTGTGAATTTTATTTTGATTTTCTATCATTAAATACTAAAATGGATGAAGAAAACGCAAGTATTTAAAAATAAGGTAATACAAGAGTAATTGGCGAACGATTTTTTAGGTTCCAAATTCAAACAAAAAAGTGTGCACCCCTAACATGTCTGGAACACCATCGGTTATGTCCACCCCCATATCAATTGCAGATACAGGAATAACAGGTCACAACCCTTTTAAATGTTTGTGGGGAACAAACAACATAAATTGTCCGCTTGTTATCCATTTTTCTAATAAAAATGCTGTTTTTTAGTTTGCGCCAATTTGTTTGTTGTTTTAATCAGCTGTGTCGAAACAATCTTTTTATTGGATGTTGTTCGTTTACTTTTTGCAGTTTTCTCTCTTGAAAAGGAAAAATTTGTATTTACTCTCTGCAAATTCTTACTGAGTAAATATTACTGGGAAAGTAAACGAACGAACCTAATATTGATGGTTCAGATCTGTATACTGAAATTTCCTGTACATAGATTGGAGTTTGTTTAGGCTATCAATTCCGATTGGTTAACTTGTGTCGTATTAAAAGATTTGGTTGGAAGTTTCTTAAATCTTACGTGCCATGCTAAGTACATTTTTGCTTATAACTTTGGTTTGGATTGGCCGATGATTACCAAAATTTCAGAGAATTTAAATTAAGGACCGTAGTGTCTAAAAACGTAAAGAACTTTAAAACATGCTAAGTCGACTTAGAATACAATGGTTCGGAGGCGTCGATATAATAGATGCATACATATCGTTTACTTAACAATAGGTTCGTTCATTTACTCAATAACACTGTGATACAAAACAAAACAAAAAAATTTTTCAGGGGTTCTAATGTACCAATTCCGTTTAGTTGGAGTCCCTGGACTACGAATATACCTTTGGTTTTTCTGGGTCACTTCGAAAATTAGTTTTATAACGGTAAATGTATATAAAAACGTGGTTTCATAGATTTTCAACTTGAAATGCGTATAACTTATTTTCTTTCTAACGGATTTATATTATTCTTTTTTTCGTTGAAAGAGTAGAATTTTTTCATTGCATTACTTGGCTGAGTTACAGTGGTTGAAATGTGAAAAATACGCATAAAATGACAAAATTTATTTTTCTTCGGATTGTACGAAGAAATTATGACATCAAGCCGTATAAGTTTTATTACATTACGGGGAAGAAAATAAAATAAGCTTTCGAAAATGAGAAAAATAAAAAAATCGGTTAAAATGCATGACTTATACACATTTTTGTATTGATTCAATGCATATTCTCTAAAGGAACTATGGGTCTATCTCGCTTCCTCGTTTTCACATTATGTTTGTAACAGACAAAGGAAAATGAGTTAGACCCATATTTCATTTAGAGAATATGCATAGAATCAATACAAAAATGTGCATAAGTCGTCCATTTTTTAACCGATTTTTTCGATTTTTCTCATTTTCGAAAGCTTATTTAATTGTCTTCCCCGTAATATAATAAAACTTATACGGCTTGATGTCATAATTTCTTCGTACAGTCCGAAGAAAAATAAATTTTATCATTTTATGCGTATTTTTTCACATTTCAACCACTGTAACTCAGCCAAGTAATGCAAAGTAAGTAATGCAAAGTTTCATTAAATTAGGAACTAATGGAAGACAATTCGTAAGTAATGCAAGTAATTCAAAAGGACAATGTATTGATGCAGGAAGCTTAAATGTTCCTGGGGAACATACCAAATCAAATTGTCTTTTGTTGTTCATTTTATTTTTAATATTAAATGCAATACAAATAACTGTGTTTGTTTCTTTATTTTGGCGCAAATAAAAATGTTTCCTTGAATCAGCTGTTTATGTGCTGAATCTTACTAAATGTTGTCTGTTTACTTTTCTCAGTATTATCGCAAAAGAGAGTAAAAACGGCTTACTCTCTGAACTAGAACTTACTGAATAAATGTTACTAGAAAAGTAACCAGACACGCCTATTATTTGTATTGCATTTAATATAATATTTAATATTCCCCATGAACTGAGTAAATGTTACTGAAAAGATAACCAGACACACCTATTGATTTGTTTATTTTGATTTTATATCATTAAACATAAAATGGACAAAGAAAACGAAAGTACAAATAAAAATAAATAATATAAACGATTTTCTCGATATTCAAAACGATATTCAAATTTCTAATAAAAAATTACCTTTTGTTGTAATAAACTGTATCGACACAACTTTTTTACTCGATGTTGTTTGTTTACTTTTGCAATATTCTCTATTCTTTCTCTTTCTTTACCCTTCACCATAGTATGGAGGGTATATTAATTTTGTTTGTTTTTACTCTCAGTAAAATCTTACAGAGTAAATGTTACTGGAAAAGTAAACGAACATACCTAATATTGATATGGGAGGATCCTGAGAATATTTCATTTTTAAGAAACCACACAAAAATCCTTCTATAAATTAACTTTTTAAGTGAAATAACTCTATTCCACTGTACTTAATTAAATACAAAATGCTTTTTGAGACATTGTTAAGAAAGACATAAGTTCCGGCCGTGCGTGTCAAGTAGGCATGTAATCAGGTACATGTGTAGGTGGTTTTAGCTGAAGTTCAAATGTTATTTCCACTTAATAAGGAAAAAAACTTTGTTTATCCATCCGGCCGTTTACCTACTTCCGTAAGAAAAGAAAACTTGTTTTTTTGTAATACCTTCAATCCATTCCTTAATATTTACATATGAACATGTTCTTCAGACATGTCCATATGCCAATGGGCCTTCATAATAATGTAAATAGTATGTCAGTTTGTATGGAAATTATTCATATATTTTTCTTTTTATTATTAACAGCAAACAATTTTGTTTATTATTCTACTACTCACTCACATTATATCGTTATATCGATTAGCATTTTGTGTTGTTGCTAAGTTTAAGTTTGTCGTCTGTGGTAGAACTCAAAGGGGTCGGTCGTCTATCGGTCTGACTTTCTGTCTGTCTCATATGTGACGTGCTATGTATTATGACATTTGAAAGAAATTTGATATGAATAATGTCTATGGTTGGTTGAATTTTGTTTAATGGATATTGCTTATAAATTAATTTCAAATGCGACATAAAAAATAATGAATATGTAATCTACATGGCAAAGTAGTTAATAAACTGTTCCGACAATTTGCTTCCGAATGCGACCATAGATATGTGTGTATGTTGCTGTGTTCAAATGTAACTAAATATAAGAATATTTGTGGTCACCAAGGGTTTTAGCCAGTGTTCATGGCATTGCAATGTGACTTCATGTTAATTTCGTTTTTCCTAATAGGGATGCTAATTCGTAATTGATGATTTTTAAATAAATAACAGATTTGGGATCTCAGGAAATTATAAGGTTCGTTCGTTTACTCAATAATTTATAAAATTATTACAAAATGTTGTTCGTTTACCCAAAAGTCCAGTTAAAGAGATAACAAATTGGACAGTTGTGTCACGGATTATTTGCAAATTCTTACACGGAAAAATTTAGTCAGTAAGAATTTTCTTGTACCATCACCTGATATTTAATCAGCAGTTTTGTTATGTTTAGTGAACAAGAAACACAATTGTTCTCAAGTTAATATATTGTTTTGTGAATTTTATTTTGGCTTTATATCATTAAACATTAAAAGGATGTTTTAATCAGCTGTGTCGATAAAAATCTTTTACTGGGCGTTGTTCGTTTACTTTTTGCAATTTTCTCCCTTGAGAACGAAAACTTCGTATTTACTGTCTCCAAATTCTTATTGGGTAAATGTTACTGGGAAAGTAAACGAACCTATAGATTTCTAGAATTTGAAAACTAGGAATTATGAATTATTCGTTTCAAATAAAAATTTACAGTTGTGCTACTGCAAACATTTTCTAGTAGCATCAGCTGATATTAGGTGTGTTTGGATACTTTTCCAGTAACATTTACTCAGTAAGTTCTAGTTCAGAGAGTAAGCCGTTTTTACTTTCTTTTTCTATAATACTGAGAAAAGTAAACCGACAACAAGTCCGTCCATTTAGCTTCTCAGTAGCTGTGTCTGTTTACTCGAAATTTGCTATCAATTGTTACCAAATGTTGTCTGTTTACCCAAAAATCCAGTAAAAGAGAGTCAAGTGAGAGAGAGAGTTAAACAACAACAAACTTACTGGACTTTACTGAAAGAATTTTATGCAGAAAGATTTTGCAAACTCAGTCATTTTTGGATCAGCTGTTTTATGACTAAACACAAAAAATTTTCAAAAGATTTTTTTAATTTGCAAAGTTCAATTTGATATTAGGTTGCATAAAATTACAGAAAATGTATAAGTAATGCAAAGTTAAATTAAATTAGAAACTAATTCTTTATATTTTTAGGCAAGTTACAGAAAGAGGGCAATGTATTGATGCAGGAAGCTTAAATGTTCCCGGAGAACATAACAAATCAATTTTTCTTTTATTGTTCATTTTATTTTTAATATAAATGCAATACAAATAATTGTGTTCGTCCTTTGTTTTCTTGAATCAGCTGTTTATTTGCTGAATCTTACTAAGTGTTGTCTGTTTACTTTTCTCAGTATTATCGCAAAAGAGAGTAAAAACGGTTTTCTCTCTGAATTAGAACTTACTGAGTAAATCTTACTGGAAAAGTAACGTGACACACCTAGTAACATTTACTCAATAAAAATTTGCAGAGAGTAAATACGAATTTTTCGTTCTCGAGGGAGAAAATTGCAAAAAGTAAACGAAAAACATCCAATAAAAAAATTGTATCGTAACAGCTGAAAATAAAAAAGCAGAATTTTTATTGGAAAAATTGATAACAATAAGAAAATTGATTTTATTTATAAATACTTGCGTTTACTTCATCCATTTTAATATTTAATGATACAAAATCAAAATGAAATTCACATAACAAACAATTTGCTTGAGAAAAAATTTGTTGTTTGTTTACAAAACATAACAACACAGCTGATTTAATATCAGCTGATTGTAGAAGGAAATCATAAGGTGTGTCTGGTTACCCTAAAGTTTGTAACAATTGTTACAAATTGTTACTGGAAGTCGTCTGTTAACCCAAAAGTTCTGCAAAAGAGAGCGGTTGGAGAGAGAAATTTTGACAGTTCTTTCAGTGAGAGTTTGCAAATTCTTGCTGGAAAAATTTCTTCTTGCAATCTCTTGCAACTCTTCTTCTTCTCATACATCGACATTCAATCAGATGTTTTGTATTGTTTGTTTATTTATTTTTGTGCTTTCAATTTGAAAATAATTTTTTTTGGAATTAGCAAGACTAATTGTTTTTGGAGAAAAACTTTACAAAACGAGAAAAACGTAAGTATTAATATGTAATAGGAAAATAAAAGACTATTTCCAGCATTTTTAGAAAAATGACGGAAGAAGATCAGTGTGTCTGGGGAACACATCAAATCTATCTTTCTTTTATTGCTCATTTTTTTATTTTATTTCCTTTTTATTTCAAAAACTTATTAAACTGGTTGTGTTTTCTTTCTTTTAATTCTTTATAATGGCGGACAAATTGGTTTGTTTTGACAAATCAGCTGATTAGTTGCAAGCTTCTGCAGGGATGCCGTCTGTTTACTTTTCGCATTTTTCTTGCAAAAGAGAATAAAACTACCTTACTCTCTCAGAAAGAAGTTACTGGACAATTCCTGCAGGGAAAGTAACCAGACACACCTATAAATGACTAAATTTTCCTTGTAAAAATTTGAAAATACTCAGTAAAACAACTATCAAATCTGCTCTCTCAATTCACTCTCTTTTACTGGAAATACTGGTAACCGAACAACATTTTGTAATAATTTGTACAAATTATTGAGTAAACGAACGAACCTAATATTGTTCATGAAGTATTGATCTGCATCTCCTATATGTCTTTGAACCACTCTCTGCTACTATTTAATACCCAACGCCATTCTCCTTTTTTTCATAATGCATTAATATTTGAAATTCTGGAATATATAACTACTCACTTTTCTTTCGCATTCATATTGGCATCCCTATTCGCTTAGGAAATTTGATTTTCCAAAACACTCTGACCTACACAATGCTATTAATATCATTAAAAAGGTTAGCCATGCTCCAACTGATTGTTGGTTAAAATGTTAGGTGTGACCTAGGTCAAAGCTATGTACAATAACAAAACAAACGAAAAAAAACATTTCAAAATAATGTGATGTGTTAACGCAATGACCTAGAATGGCACAAAGCACACAAAAGGGAAATGCTCCAAAGTTTCACTGCAATATTTAATCTGATTAAAATACAAAACAAAAAAAGGAAACTATAATATAAAACTGTAAAGTCCTGTGTCCTTGTCTATTTAAATATTAAATGAATGAACGAAATTATAGTGGAAATTGTGGAAAAAAATGTATTTAACATATGAAAACGTTTTTGTGAATGTATACGATTTTTTTTATTTTCGCCACACATTGGGCGATGATGTCACAGTAATAATTCTTTGCTCTGCTGTATTCAATAAATACAAAAAAATGTGGTATTTTGCTTCAATGTCGTAATTTCATTTTAAATATGGACATCAAGCATTTATTTTAACGGTCAATGTACGCAGTGTCTCCTTTTATGTAGAAAAATATTACTTTATAATAAATATGGTAAATGTATGTGTCATCATCACCTTGGTCGGGAGGAAAATGTGAGTGCTAAAGAATAAAGTATGTCGTAAATACTGTGACACTTCGTAATTTTTTTATTTGGCAAAGTTAATATTTTCAATAAAATTTATTTTTATATTATTTTTTTTTATAAATTTACATTCTACCTTCAAGATGCTATTACTTTAAATTTTTTTCAACCTTTTATTCCACAAACGTCCTTGAATCCTGTATACTAATATTGAATAGAGCTAATACTGAATACTAACTTTAAGGATACAACATATTTTTTTTTTTTCAATTTACATGCTTGTTTCAGAAACTGCATGAATGTAAAATTTTATTTTTTCCCAATAACATATTTTGAGGGGGGTTCTCTCAAATATTGCTACAAGTATAACCGAATGACTTCCAGTAAAATCTAACACCTGATTTAATATCAATTGGTGGTACTAGACATTTTTTACTTTTGAATTGGTTTGACATTAGTTGTGTGTGTTTACCCGATATTCAAGGGACGTTTACTTCAAGGTACAGTAAAAGAGAGCGAAGAGACCTAGTTTGACAGTTCTACGCTGAGAACTTACTGAATGTTATTGGGTAAATTTCTTCCGTTAAAATTTATCTTCAATGTATTTTTGTCCGCCATTAATTTTAAATGTTGACCAACGTCAAGAAACATATATTTATTTTATGAATTTATGTCTAAAAAACCATTTCAAACATTTTAAATAAAATAACAAAATATTTTACAAAATCTTGCCTTTTTACTTTCCCCAGTAATATCCAGAAGAGAATAAAAACGGTTTACTCTCTGAAACAGAGCTTACTGAGTAAATGTTACTGAAAAAGTAATCAGACATAGCTAATGTTGACTTGTGAATTGACTTGACATTAGGTATGTTCGTTTACTGAATAATTTGCACAAATTTTCTCAGTAAGAATTTATAAATACTTAATACTGTCAAATCTGCTCTCTCAGTTCAATTTTTTCTTCTGGCCTTTTGTGTATACAATTTGTATACGTAGTAGAGTCTTGCGGTTCTGGAATGGAGCTATATGCTGTTATCAATAGATCATGGTATAGTTATAGGTATGTTCTTTTACTCAATAATTTGTACAAATTGTTACTGGATGTTGAGAAAAAACATTTTACCTTTGTGTCAAATTCATTTCAAATTTGCTAACCAATTTGAAGAATATAATGGTTTAATGTTAAGTGGTGAACTATTATATACCAGAATGAAAAACCAATAATTCCCACCATAGAACACGATATAGTTTTAGTAAAAATATTAGGTTATTTAAAGTTGGGGTCAAAACGGATAATGCTTTCTCAGGATATTAAAGAGTTATCTCTCAGTAAAATTTTGTCCATTTGTAGGAGAGGTATTAAGAGTGGTCCGATATTCTCCATCTTCGAACATGATTTATATTTGGTACATATATTACGATGTGCAAAGTTTGGATATACTCAACATCCGTGATATACTCAACATCTAGTGATAATTAAAGTTACGTACAACCAGTAGGTATTTTTCTCCTCAAGAATAGGCAATACATTTGGGACCATATCCACGTTATACTCTTTGAAGCCATCATCTGCTAATAACTTTTCCAATCAATTGTCAGTGTCAGAATATATTTATGTTATTTGAAATTATTTTCAAAAAAAAGTTTCGACTTTTGAAGGTCGTGAAAATTGTTGAATAGCATAATATCAAATGTTAACCTTCATTGCACACATGCACACACACACCGGAGTGGCAGACAAAGTAACGTACATATATATAATACAAAGTATGTTTAGTGATGGTGTAGTAAGTTGATATTGATTTGATTTTTCTTTTTTTTCAATGCAATATAATGTCTATATTTGGGAAAACAGGCCTTCATGAAACGAAAAAACAACGAACAACAAACAAATACCTACAACTACAATATGGAGTTGGTAGGCTTAATAGATTGTCTGCTTATGTATGGAGATACGTACGTATGTACTCCACTTGTAAACAATTTTAAATACATATATGTATGTATGTACGTTTGTACATACTACTTTTGTTATGAGCTAAGTATGTTTGAGGTACTTAACGCCTTACTTGTGATATAATCAAATTCAAAGCATTGGTGTTACCCACAAAAATTTATTTTGTTTTATCAGCAACAAAAACAAAAATGAAAGTTATAATTGACATTTTGAGTCATACCATGTGGAGACGTACGCTAGTGCACAAATTGGTAACAAAATATATAATATTTTTATTAGGGTGGTTCATCTTAATTTATATAAGATTCTAAGATAAATTTTGTACAATTTGAATTTTGAATGAACTGATCGAACTGGAATCCTCAAATTTGGAGTTAAGATCATTGTAGGATTGGGGTATGTAGGCCTATGTTCGGACTAATCTGGTACTAAATTTTGTATAATTTTAATTTTTGGTGAACCGATATAGCTGGAATCCTGAAATTTAGAGTTAGGATCATTTTAGGTTTAGGGTATGTAAGTTTTGGAAACACGTACTAATGTGTACTAATTTTGGTACAATTTAAAATTTTGTTGAAACGAAATTTGGAGTTAAGATCATTGTAGGATTGGGGTATGTAGGCCTATGTTCGGACTAATCTGGTACTAAATTTTGTATAATTTTAATTTTTGGTGAACCGATATAGCTGGAATCCTGAAATTTAGAGTTAGGATCATTTTAGTTTTAGGGTATGTAAGTTTTGGAAACTCGTACTAATGTGTACTAATTTTGGTACAATTTAAAATTTTGTTGAAACGATAGAGTTGTAATCTAAAAATTTGAAGGGAGGATCACTGTTGGAGTGTAGGATTGGGCAATGTAGGGAGTTTTGAAATTCGTAATAATGTGTGCTAAATTTGGTACAATTTGGATGGAATCCTGAAATAAGATTTCCATTGGTCGTAAAATTCGTACTTATGTGCACTAAATTTGGTCCAATTTGAATTTTGGGTGAACCGATACAGGTGGAGTCTTGAAATTTTGGATCAAGATTACTTTTGGATTGTAGGATTGGGGTATATAGGATGTTTTGAAAATTCGTACTAATGTGTTCTAATTGGTACTGAATTTGGTACAATTATATTTGGGAGAAGGTATCGGCCTGGAATCCTGAAATTGGATATTACAATTTCTATTTGATTTATATTAATGTGAACTAAATGGTAATAAATTATGTCAAATTAAGATTTCGGTAAACATATAGGGCATGAGTCATGAAATTCGGAATTGGTTTTGACAATAAGTACTACAAAAGTGCGAAAGGTAATAAATAGTACCAAAATTAGTATAGAGTTAGATTTCTGTGCGGTCAGAATTGGTGTGTAGTGTTGAGATATGGAAGTAGTTCTACAAATACGTACTATAAGAGAATAAATGAATTAAATGGTACTAAAATTTTAACATAAATATTGGCGTGTTGATAAGGTTTTCTGACCTAATCAATTAAATAATTCTCACATTCGTTAACGGAATTTCAATTTCTTTAATGTACAATATATTTCGGTCCATTTTTGTTAATTAATTATGCTTTTAAATAATATAAATTGTCTCTACACCTTTTTCACATGTTATTCAAAACATTTCAAATGTAATTCGAGAATTCCATTTGTTATTCATAACATACAATTTGCAATTCGAGAATTCCATTTGCAATTCATAACATTTCAGTTGTAATTCGAGAATTTCATTTGTAATTCATAGAACACCTTTCGAAATTCGCAGAATTCCATTTGAAATTCACAGAATTCCATTTGAAATTCGTAAAATTCCATTGGAAATTACTAAAATTCCATTTGAAATTCATAAAATTCCATCCAACTTTCAAATAAATTCAATTGAAATTCGTAATATTTGATTTGAAATTAATAACATTTCATTTTAAATTGGAAAAATGTTATGAGAAACACCCAAAATATGTGTAACACATTAAGGTGGGTAATAATGTATGTACATATTAATGTAATATACTTTATAATTTTATATACTTTATACTTTTTTGCATCATGAACTTTAATGTATGTATTTAAATTTAATTTATATAGGTTATTGACAGACCTTAATGTTGATTTTTATTCATTCTTTTATAAACCGCATATATATATCTTTTATGAATTTGTCATGTATATATGTATATAAACATGTATATATATGTGTATATATGTATATATATATATATATATGTATATATATATGTGTTAGTTTTTTTTTTAATACTATTTTTCACTACATAAAAAAATTCTACCCCACTTATTGTTCAATTTATTTATTTTATTCGAATTTGAAATAAAATGTTAAGAATTTGAAATGAATTTTTACGAATTACAACTGAAATATTATGATTTACAAGTAAAATTTTATGAATTTCAAATTGAATTCATTGAATTTCAAATAAAAATATACAAATTACAAATGAAATTCTTAAAAATTCAAATGGCATTTTTTGAATTACATATGAAAAGTTTAAAATTACAAATGAATTGTTGTGAATTGCCGATTAAATACTCGATTTACAACTGAAATGTTATGAATTGCAAATTGAATTTTCGAATTACAAATGAAATTCTCGAATTGCAATTGAAATGTTTGGAATAACATTTGAAAAAGGTGTAGTTGTCTGTTTAGAGCTTTATAAGTCAGTACTTATTCAACAGATATAAAAACTTAATTATAAAAACTATTACCAAAAACATATGATAAATTAGTACAGTCGAGCACGTTTATAAAGAACTTTCAACATTCACAAAAAATCTCAGGTTCACATTCGGCACCCATAGGCATAGCCTGCTAATTAACATTAGGTTCGTTCGTTTACTCAATAATTTGTACAAATTATTACAAAATGTTGTTCGTTTACCCAAAAGTCCAGTAAAAGAGAGTGAATTGAGAGAGCAGATTTGACAGTTGTGTTACTGAGTATTTGCAAATTCTTACAAGGAAAATTTACTCAGTAAGAATTTTCTTGTACCATCAGCGGCTATTTAATCAGCTGTTTTGTTATGTTTTGTAAAGAAACAAAAAATTGTTCTCAAGAAAATTGATTGTTTTGTGAATTTTATTTTGATTTTGTATCATTAAATACCAAAATGGATGAAGAAAACGCAAGTATTTAAAAATAAGGTAATACGAGTGTAATTGGCGAACGATTTTTTAGGTTCCAAATCCAAACAAAAAAGTGTGCATCAACCCTTTTAAATGTTTGTGGGGAACAAACAACATCAATTTTCCGCTTGTTATCCATTTTTCTAATAAAAATGCTGTTTTTTAGTTTGCACCAATTTGTTTGTTGTTTAAATCAGCTGTGTCGAAACAATCTTTTTAGTGGATGTTGTTCGTTTACTTTTTGCAGTTTTCTCTCTTGAGAAGGAAAAATTCGTATTTACTCTCTGCAAATTCTTACTGAGTAAATATTACTGGGAAAGTAAACGAACGAACCTATTGCTATCAGTCTGGTTGGAATTCAGATCTTCTAAAGGTTCCATTTTTTATTATGCGACACAATGTTTGACTTTTAAGGCTATATTTTCTTTCAGCGGACGTTGAGGTCTCAAGGCCGCACATACCATCAGAAATAGCTTTTTTTCTATGAACTTAATAACAAACCGTATACTGTGAATAGGTCTTGCTAAAATTAGTTCATTATAAGAAGATACGACTGTGTGCTTTATGGGATGCAATATTTCGATGTGTGGCAAACGGAGTGCCACTCCACCTTATGATGGAAAGAATTATGACCCTCTTGGAAAATAATAAAATTAGGTTCGTTTGTTTACTTAATAATTTGTACAAATTGGTACTAAATTGTGTTCGTTTACCGAAAAGTTTAGTAAGAGAGAGTGAATTGATAAAGCAGATTAGACCGTTGTGTTACTGAGTATTTGCAAATTCTTAAAAGGAAATTTTAGTTAGAAAGAATTTTCTTGTACTATCAGCTGATATTTTTAGTCAGCTGTTTTGTAAACAAACAAAAAAATTGTTCTCAAGTAAATTGGTTGTTTAGTGAATTTTATTTTGATTTTTTATAATTGAACATTAAAATGTTTGAAGAAAATTCAAGTATGTATTTATAAAATTAGGCAATGCAAGACAAATTGGCGAACGATTATTAGGTTCCAAATCCATCGGTTATATCCACCCCGCTATCAATTGCAATAAAAATTTTCATTTTTGCTTGCGCCAATTTGTTTGTTGCTTTAATCAGCTGTTTTGATACAATCTTTTTAATGAATGTTGTTTGTTTACTTTTTATAATTTTCTCTCTTGAGAATGAAAAATTCGTATTTACTCTCTGCAAATTCTTACTGAATAAATGCTACTGGTAAAAAGTATATGAACGAACCTACTATTATTCTTTATGACACCCCTTTTATTTTCCGAAAAATAATATTCACAAATGTGTCACACCACCCTAATGTACATACAAGATACATGCATTGTTGTTGTTGGACAATGTGAATTATTATCTTCAAGCTCATGTCGCATAATATGTACATACATTAACCTGTTTTCATTTTGTCCAAACTAATAACACATTTATGGACTAAAGGAATGACGACGTACTCATAGTTCTGACCATTAGTGTTTGTTCGGTTTTTACACAAATGGAGAAAGAACTACCAATGCGGTCGGTTGTTCTCAATCTTTGAGTTCTTCGTTCTTTCACACTCTTTTTCACAAATCCATTTCTCCGCTGTGGAGTTGACAGTTCTTACTCGTCTCATTTGTTGACGCTATCATATTTGTTACTGTTGTTGTTGGTGCTGCTGTAGTTATTCACAGTTCTGCAGTATTTTGTCTGCATGTTGAAGAAGAAGTGTCAATGTTTGCTTCTTGCTTGGCGCTGTCGACGCTGCTTATCAATCCACGCTTTCACAGTAAACAAAAACAAATAAATGGAAGACGACACACCAACAATTGACACTTCACATTGGGCTTAGTCACTACGGCCAGAAGAAACTCCACTTTATGATGTTCTTTTCTTTCTTTGACATGTTCGATTTTTTGTTTGCCTTTTCACTTTGTAATGAATTTGAATTGTTCTGTGTTTTAATTTTCTTTTTTTATTTTCAGTTTAAAACCATTAAACCTGGACCATCACTAAATCGTCGTGTATTGAATATTAACAAAAATCAAACGAAATAAAAATCAGTAATCAGGAAAATGACAACGTACCGACCAGAAACCGCTGACGTTAAGCGTTCGACTAGAAATGGGGGTTGCTCTTGTACTGTGGTCTCTGGTCACTGGGTGTTTTGTATTTAGTTCGGTTTGGTTCAGTTGTTGGTTTGTTTGGATTACAACTGGAAGAGGAGGAGGAGGGCGGGCAGGAGGAAACATAAAACAGAGAGACAGAAGCACAGACGACGGTCGTTATGTGTCGGCTGATTTTTGCTTCCATGTGCTTGGTATCCATAAAATACAACAACAAACAAATCCACTCAAGAGCATAGAGAGTGAACAGCAATCTCTTTCCTTTGGGGGGGGTACCAGAGTTGGGATTTACGAATGCTTTGAGAGTTAAAATACTCAACAGACATTGAGTTGTTATTTTTTTGCAAATATTTTTTCTTATATTTATTCTGGTAGTTCAACTAAATAATGTATATATAGCTGTGTACACTTGCTCATTTGCAAACTATTTTAAAACAAGTGAAAGAAGCGTTAAGCTCCGATCTTTAGAAACACTCCACCACAGGTGTACTGAAATTTACATGAAATGAAAATATACGGAACATTCCAAAAAATAGACCAGCAAAGTTTTATAAAGTTATATCTAAACCAATATTGATAGGAATTATCAATATCGTATAGGAATTAGCGAATATTTGAGGTGATCATTATATGAGGGCATATGCCTAATAAAGACCGATATAGCTCAATTTCGAACTTAATATTTTAGTTTTGTATCTCAATTGGGGCATAAATGCCCCCATTTAGGCCTAGCCAACATATTTGCGGGCTAGGCCTAAATGGGCGCTAGAATTACATACTTTGTAGGATATATACGGACAATTTCAAATGCCTTTGACTAAAAAGTCGACTTTTCGATCTTTCGATTTTGTCAAATCGACTAAGAATTTGAATTTTTTATATGCATTTTTCTCAACAGATTAAATAAAAGTCTAGAATGTGTATTTTTTTTTTAATTTTGGCTTTGTTATACTTACTTATTTAGCTGGCTTGTTACAGAACGGTTGTTCCATAAGCCGAACTTAAAAAAGATTTCCAAGCGCGTCGTTCTTGTGCGCATCTCCACAGCTTGAAAGACCATGTTCCAAGATGTTGTTTTCTACTTAGTCGTTCCATCTAATTCACAGCCGAAATTGCCTAAAATTTACACATTTCAGAACTTTATTTCATCTGTTGACAACAATTCTTATAAAAATCAAATTTTTAGTCGATTTTGCTTTAGTCGGTAAAAGTCTAAAATTCATTTTGGGCAGGCCTTCCCCTTCTACGGAAACCATCAGTAGGCTCGCTTTTATATGCTTTTTGACTGGGGCGTTCTCATTCATTCGAACAACATGGCCTAGCCACCGTAGTCGCTGCAGCTCAATACGACTGACTATGTCGATTTCAGCGTATAAAATATAAAACTCGTGGTTCATTCGATGCGTATATTCTGTAGATCTTAAGTTTTACAGTTGGTCCGAGTCTAATGGTCGTCTTGCGCATTGATTCCATCAGCTTGGTCTTCTCGCCGTTTACTGCCAGGCCCACTTTGGCAGACTCCTTCTCAGTTTGTTCAAAGGTGGCTGTTACCGCTCTCAATGTTCGACCCATTATATCGATGTCATCGGCGTAGGCGAGTAACATGTGTTGTTTGGTGTACAGAGTGCCATTTCTGTTCACCTTTGCGTCTCGTATGACCTTTTCCAGCAGGATGTTAAAAAGATCGCACGACAAACTGTCACCTTGTCTGAGTCTTCGTTCCGTATTAAAGGGCTCCGATAGACCCTTTTCGACTTTAACTGCTGACCTTGTGCCACTTAAAGTTATGCTGCATAGCCGTATTAAACACCTCTGAACGGATAGGGCTTTATGGTCGACGAATAGGTGGTATGTGTCGATGTGTTTTCGTGGACCTTTTCCAGGATTTGGCGCAGAGTGAAAATCTGGTCAATTGTGGATTTGCCAGGTCTGAAGCCGCATGGGTATGGTCCAATGATTGACCATTGACTTCAATCGTTCACACAGCACACTGGATAGCACTTTATATGCGATGGGAAGCAGGCTAATTCCCCTATAGTTTGCACATATCGTCTTGCCTTTTTTTGTGCACGGAACACAGGATGCTGAGGTTCCAATCATTGGGCATGCATTCCTCTGGCCAAATTGTACTAATCAGCTGGTGCATGCTCCTGAACAGCCGATTTATTGCTTTTATGACCTCATTTTGGCTAGGTGGTATACATTCTACTCCATCATCTCTTATTGGTTCTGGGGTATCTTCTTCACCGCTACTATTTAATGCCAGAAGCTTTTCAAAACGCTTCTTCCAGATCCTCAACACGCTGTCTGTATCTGTCACCAGGTTTCCTTCTTCATCTCTACACGAGGATGTGCCTGCATCAACACCTTCGGTTTGGTGTTTTACTCGCTGGTAAAATTTCCGGACTTCATTCTGACTCCTGTACATCTCGATTTGCTCTGTTATAATAAACCATATATTTTTATTATATGCCTATTATTTTATAAGCCTTAATTTAAATGAAATATGATTTTTTCACAACATATTTTTACAATTACGCATAAGTGTGTTTATTTTTGATGAATCTTGTTGAAAATCGCAGCAAAAACAACAACAAAGCTGTTGACAATTTTCAACAAAAATAATTTACAGTGTGGCTCTATTTTGAGTTCTCATTGATAAATATTTCTATTAAAATTCGGCCGATCATTGCGTCCTATACTCATATTCCGTACAATACCCACCTTTAGTGGGTCATATCTTGACTAGCTGAATCGATTTAACAATGTGTATCCTCCATTCTGTTCATTATAAGTTGTAAAGTACAGTTCGAATCTATGAACCAATCATCACGAAATTTCTGTCTAAATAACTAGAAACAACATTATTCCGAAAATAATTATACATAGAGCTTCAAATAAAGTAATATAGAGTTTCAGGTCGGCTGATACTAAGAGATCATAAAGGCCTGCTGAAAGGGGGGAGCACCATTGATCTGTGTAGTTGCGATTTCAAAGGGGATTATCTAATGCCAGAGTTTGAGTCATCAAAGAGCCTAGAAGCTCTGAACAAAAATGAAGGCGATTGGATATGTGGTGATCTACCCTTTTTTCAACCAAAAGGAATTTATTTTAAATGTAATTTTTCTATGTTTAAAAATTTATTGTTGCAAATAAGAATTTCATATTTTATTAAATTTTCTTTCATTTCAACTACAGTTATTCATTTATACAGTTTTAATGTACATATGTTTCGGAAATTCGTACTAAAGGCATCTAAGAGTTCTAAAACATAATACAGTATATATATACCAGGGACGTACGCAGGGGGGGGGGAAGCCCGGGCTCCCCCCGAAATGAATTTTTTTCACAGTAAATTTTTGTTTGCAACAGCGAATTTTTTCATTTTGTACTACCGGGCCCCTCCCCCCGAAATGAAATCCTGTGTACGTTGCTGATATATACATTGTATAGTATTGTAATAATTATGTACAGTATAGTAAATATATAATAATATAGTAATATATAAAAATTTAGTAAAACTATTACGTTGTACAAAGTTGGCACCGATTTCGATTATCAATTAGCTTCTAATGAGATTTGCAAATTGTTTAAAGTTTTAAAATGATCCACCGTTTTCAATTCTTAATTTACTTTTAAAAACTTACTACGTTTGTTGGTACAATTAACAACAAAGAAATACACATACGTACCTATCTTTTTTTTAATACTCAACATGGAAATTCCACAACAATGAAATAATGAGCGAGCGCTTAAATAAATAATAGTGCGTAAATATACTAAACAAGCTCGATCGTTATTTTGTAATGTGTAATATGGTGTGAATTGAATTAAATAAGTAAAAGTTCCTAGCGAAACAGACAGACACTGTAGGGGTCATGAGCAACAGCTTCTTGTGGGGTTTTGATATCAGAATGTGTCATCGTCAAACAGTTCGTACAAGTCATCGATGAAACTGAAAGCCACAACGAAGAGATAGCAACGAAAATAGTTTTGTTTAAATTTAGTTCTGCGGATGATTCGGAATAAGAATAGAAAGAAGAGCTACAAGCGAGATTCGAAAACTGTTTCAGTGTTGAAACACAATACAATTTACTTTTTTCTTATTTCGATGCGATTTTAAGTTGTTTATATTCTTCCTGCAGGGGATGTATGCAAACAAATTAATCTTTCGGTAGTATAAATCGTATAAATTACATTACATACAATTTGCAGTGCCCTATGGACCAGAAATCTCATAAATAATATATACATGGTTTTCAGGAACGCTGATTACGATAAAAGGTAAAAATTAAAAGCGGAAATCGAGTTGTCAGTCGATTTTTTTAAATATTCAATTAATCCAAGTTTTGTTGAAAACGTTTTGTAGAGCTATATGGTCACTGTTACAAATTTAGACCAGTAAGGAAAGTTGTAAAGTCGGACGGGGCCGACTATATGATACCCTTCACCACTTTAGGTATATTCAACAGATGAATCCTAACAGACGTCGCATTTTTAAAGAACCAGTAAAATGAAATTGGATCCATAAACATGTCATTCTGCAAACGATACTAAATTTTTCATTTGGTCAGATATAGAAGCTATATCTAAATCTGAACCGATTTTTACGAAACTAAACACACATCATTCTAGACCTAATTCATTACGCTGTGCTAAATTTCGTGCAAACCGAAAGATATTAAGGGACTTTGGTACACTATTTACATTAAATCGGACGAAAATATATATGGGAACTATATCTAAATCTGAACCAATTTTCACAAAACTTAACACACATCATTCTAGACCTTATTCATTACGCCGTGCTAAATTTCATGCAAATCGAAAGATATATAGGGATTTTGGTGCACCATTTACATTAAATAGGACAAAAATATATATGGGATCTATATCTAACTCTGGACCGATTTTCATTCTAGACCTAATTCAGTACGCTGTACCAAATTTCGTGCAAATCGAAATATATATAGAGACTTGGGTACATCATTTACATTATATATATATATATATATATATATATATATATATATATATATATGTGCCAAATTTCGTGCAAATCGAAAGATATATAGGGACATTGGTACACAATTTACCTTAAATCGGACGAAGATATATATGGGAGCTATATCTAAATCTGAACCGATTTTCCCGAAACTTAGCACACATCATTCTAGAGTTAATGGAATACGATACGCTAAATTTCGTGCAAATAGAAAAATATATAGGGACTTTGGTGGACCATTTACATTGAATCGGGCGAACCTATATATGGGAGCTATATCTAAATCTGAACCGATTTTCATGAAACTCAGCACACATCATTTTAGGCCTAATTCATTACGCTGTGCCAAATTTCGTGCAAATCGAAATATATATAGGGACTTTGGTGGACCATTTACATTGAATCGGGTGAACCTATATATGGGAGCTATATCTAAATCTGAACCGATTTTCATGAAACTCAGCACAAATCATTCTAGGCCTAATTCATTACGCTGTGCCAAATTTCGTGCAAATCGAAAGATATATAGGGACTTTGGTGCACCATTTATATAAAATCGGACGAAACTATATATGGGAGCTATATCTAAATCTGAACCGATTTTCATGAAACTCAGCACACATCATTCTGGGCCTAATTCATTACGATTTGCCAAATTTCGGAAGATTCGGAAGATATATAGGGACTTTTTACATTAAATCGGACGAATATATATATGGGAGCTATATCTAAATCTGAACCGATTTTTCCCAATTTCAATAGAGTTCGTCCTTGGGCCAAATAAGTGACATATGCCAAGTTTCATTCAAATCGGATTATAAATGCGACCTGTACTTTGTTCACAACAATACATGGACGGACGGACGGACAGACGGACATGCGTAAATCGACTCAGAAAGTGATTCTATGCATATTCTCAAAAGGAACCATGTGTCTATCTCGTTTCCTTTTGCCTGTTACAAACATATGCACAAAGACATAATACCCTGTACCACAGTGTGGTGAAGGGTATAAAAAATAAAATAAAATGAACGCCAAATGGCGGATCAAATATAGAAAAAAAATAAATTCTTCATATCTAAGCAGCATTTAGGATCGAAATATCACGAAATAGCTGGTTTATTTATTAAGTGCATCAAACTATGGCATACCTTAATTTAATTTGAAATATATAAATTTTTATTGAAAAATGTGCCCGAAATATCAAATAATGGGGCCTACCCCAAAACTTAGGACAATATAAAAAAATTAAATTACAGTCAATTTGGTTGAAAAACGTACCGTTACATGGGGCTATAAAACGGGGAAAAAATTTATTAAATTACTGCAAATTTTATTTATTAGTAAAAGTCACTATTATTTTTTTCATTAAATTATTACATGCAATTTTCGACGAACGGCCGCAAAATTGTGATATAGAATATGCCAAGGCGTCTATTGGGGCTATAACGTTAAAATATCCTCATAGACCAAATTTCCGGAATGGTCTATATTTAAAGTTTTAAATGGGTCTATACTTAAAGTTTTTTTTTTTTAAATTTTGGAAAGTTACCACAAGAAGTGAACCCACAGACTGCATCTTCGGATATAATCCAGATTTGGTAAAAATAATATTTTGTGTGAAGTTGGGATCAAATCGGATACTCAATAAGCTTCGTATTATATTTACACCTGTTCAAAAATTTTGACCCTTTATGAAAGATTGACAAATGTACTATGATGTACAGATGTACATATTACTTAGTACTTTTTAACGTTTAAAGTACGAATTTTAAAACCAACTCATAATCGTAATCCAGCACACACATAGGGATACCGAATGTCAGTTCTATACTTGCAATGTACTAAATTAATGCCATTTTGCACTTTTCTCATAACTTAAGTATAATTTCTAATCCCAATTCTAATCATATTTTTCTAATATTAGTACAATTTATAGAAAGGCTCAAATTTCATAAACTAAAAATTTTATTTGATACACTTTTTGTACAATTACGATTCTAATAAGAAAATCCTCCTCCTATCGTTTTACATACTTAATTTCAAAATTCTATATCTATGCCCTTATGTTCTTAGCCCACTTTAGTATGCACAACAACAATGGCCTAATGCCAATTTTCAGTTGGTTCGATATGAAAATGTTCAATGCAGAAATACATATTTTGTATTATTTTAGTACATTATTGTACTAAATTTAGTACAATTTAGAACTTTGTGCACAAATGAGTACTATTTCCTAATAAGCGATGTTCCCTCAAGAGTTAAATTTGCACGAAACATTGATTCATTAACGACTAAATGTATTTTTTAGTACCTTTTAAAATTATTCTTGCACTTACAAGACTAATTTAAAAATCCAACTCCTAACCTTAACCCTGCACAGCAATTCTCATACCAATTGTAAATATTCTATCTCCGTTCGATCACTCAATACAAACTATATAGCACGAATTTTAAACATTTCGTACAATTATCATACTAATTATCGAAAACCGCCACAATACCACAACCCTGAATTGCAACAACATTCTACATATTTAATTTCAAGAATCTATTTCTATGCATTCATCCACTACATATTGTATTAAATTTAGTTACATTTTGTAATTTTCGTACCCCTTTAGAATCGGTTTCCTAAACCGCCTCATTACTTCATCTCTACAAACAAACATTATTTAAGATTCTAAGTTTAGTCTTTCACCCAATATCAATAATAATTGACATTATACATTTCAGAACAAGAATCTAGCTTCAGCCTTTTCGTCTAGGCGTTGGAAGTAGTCATTATAGTACATATTAGTCCTCATACTATTATAGAACAAATTTAAAAAAAAAGAACATTAAGTTCGGCCGGGCCGTACTTTGGATATCCTTGGCCATAGATATACTGACAGGTACTTGAAATGAAAATATAGGGAAAATACAAAAAAGTGGACTCGTACCGACTTTTCTACAAACAGATTATGTAAACCATAATACAAATTTCAGAAATTTTTAATGGATAATTATAACCTCAGACTTATGGCTAATGAGGGTGTATACACTTTAACATGGTGAAAATGAGCCTCATCGAAATATTGGTTCCAGACCCCATGTTTCTTTGGACCTAATTTGTTTCAGAAAATTTTGATTTCATTCAAACTTTGCCCATCTTATTATTTCTTCCAAACTTAGTTCAAGTTTGAAGATGGGGAATATCGGTCCACTCCATTTGGTACCTCCCATAGAGGGACTAGGCCTAAATGCGGATTATAGTTCATATGTAGTTCATTATCGAACTTTACGTTCTAGTTTTTTTATCTCGAACCAAACCCAAAACGCGGAACAAATTAGATAACTATTTATACCCTTCACCACACTGTGGTGTGGCAAAAGGAATCGAGATAGACCCATAGTTCCTTTTGAGAATATGCATAGAATCACTTTCTGAGTCGATATGTGCATGTCCGTCCGTCCGTAAGTTTCGTGAAAATCGATTCAGATTTAGATATAGCTTCCATATATAGTTTCGCCCGATTTTATGTAAATGGTCACCAAAGTCCCTGAAAATCATTCGATTTGCAATATTTTTGGCATAGTGTACTGAATTAAGCATAGAATGAAGTATGCTAAGTTTCGTGAAAATCGGTTCGGAGTTAGGTATAGGTCCTATATATAGTTTCGCCCGATTTTAGGTAAATGGTACATCAAAGTCCCTAAAAAGCTTTAGATTTGTACGAATTTTGGCTTCCATATATAATTTCGACCTATTCATATTAACAAAATTTAGTATAGGTTGCAGAATGGCATGTGTAGGGATTGATGTTAGTTGGTTTACATATAGATAAAGATTACATATGTAAGTTTGTTCAATTTCATGTCAATTTTCCTTCGAAGAGGCCACGTCTGTTAGGATACATATGGGAAATTACAAAAATCTTTTAAATTCCTTGAAGCTGAGGTTTGCAAGGTTATAAATCGCGAAATATGAACATATTGCATATAATTTAAATTAATTTCTATAAAATGAAGTGTTCTTGTCAAAATATTAAAATATTGGTAACTAGCAAAGTACCCGCTACTTCGTATGCGGAAAGGGAATAAAAAAATATTTCATATGGAAATCGATAATACCGTATAATTAATTGTACTATAGTTCTGAATTCCATCTCTATTCCTACATTTAATATCAAGTTTATTACCATTAAGTACTCTTCATACACATAAGTACTATTTTCCGAAATCCACACTTTAGCAAAAACGTACAGGTTCCACATATAGTTCCATTTAGAACTTTTCGAACACATAAGTATATATTTTCAAGACTACCTCTATACCGTCACCTCCACTAAATTTAGTACCAAAAACCCTGTGGTCGTTCTTTCTAACTCTCTGTCAATGACCAACATTCTAAATTTTAGGTTTCCAGCTCTCTCCGTTACCCAAATTCAAATTATTCCAAATTTAGTGAATTTTCTATTCTATTTACTATTGGTACACATAAATTCGAGTTTCCAAAGTTGTCTCCATAGCTCAATACTACACTTCAACAGTAATTTAAGTTCCAAATCTCAAGATTCAACCATATCCAAATTGTTTCAAATTTAGTGCCATTTAGTAATTCTCATACTCATAGGTAAGAATTCCTAAAACTACATCAATCCTACACTCTAAAAGTAATCTTACTTCCACCAAAGTCCAAACTGTTCCAAATTTAGTGATTTTCGTACTCATAAGTACAAATTTCTTTCAAATAGTCAAAATTTAAGGATTTCAGCTCTGTGAGAAACCATTCCGCACTTTTCGTACCCATATACCAAACCAATCTCAATATTCCAAATCTGCTTTCAATCGTAAGTCCAAATGTAAGAATTTCAGCTCTATCTGTTCACTAAACTGTACCATATTTGTTACCATTCTGTACTTTTCCTACAATCCCAGAGTAACCTAAGTTGCAACTTTCAAGATTCGAGTTCTACCCGTTCACCAATGTCCAAATTGTAGCAAATTTTTTGGTTGTCGTACCCAAAGTATAAATATCCAAAATACCTCAGTTATGCTCTCCAATAACAACCTTAGGTCCACATTTAAAAATTCCAGCTCTATTCGTTCACCAACATCCAAATTGTACCATTTATTACTTTTCGTAGACGTAAGTATGAGTTCGAATTTCCAACACTGTCTCAATCCTTTGCTATAAAAGTAATTTTATTTTCAAATCCATCCATCTCTATCCTTTCACTCAAATCTAAATTGTACTAAACTTAGCACCGTTTAGTACAGATAATTACATATTTTTAAAACTACCTCATCCTACACTCCAACCTTATTTTTAAGTCCAAATATTAGGATTCCCGCCCACACAAAACGAATTGTATCATATTTAGTACCAATTAGGTCTTCTCGTATCCATAAGTACGAAATTCCAATACTTCCTTAATCTTGTAATTTTAATTCCAAATTTATGTTTACTATCTCTATCCGTTAACTCGAATCAAAATTGTACCAAATTTTTTTTACCATTTAGTACACATAATGACGAATTTTAAAAAATTACCGACATTCTGCACCAATTACCAATTCTGCACTCAAACTGTAATATTAATTCAAAATTTCAGAATACAGCCCTATCCGTTCACACATTTGTAAGCTTTTCGGTACCATTTAGTACTTTTTGTTTCTATAATTAAAAATTTCCTAAACTATGTCAATCCTACACTCCAACAGTAATTTTAATTAAAAAATTCGGGAGTCCAGCTCTATCCGTTCACACGTAATCAAGTTGTACCAAATATAGTACTATTTAGTACACATAGGTAATATGCTTCCATATCTCAATTCTATATTCAA